>NW_019524900.1:249170-257859 GCF_002814215.2 Seriola lalandi dorsalis | reverse complement strand
GCATTCATCAATCGCAAAAACTACCACTCTATAAATGTACAGGTGATTTGTGATGCCAAGCTATCACTTTTAAACGTGGTGGCCAGGTGGCCGGGGGGGACACACGATTCTTTTATTTTTCAAAACAGGCACACGCGGCTGCAGGAGGCGGCACTGCAGAGCCAAACTCATCTCCGTTACCCTCTTCCACACAGCGGTTTTATGAGCTCCTTTGATCCCACTCTTCAGACTGCCAAAAAGCACATCCTTATTTTGCGCCACCTCGGATGTCAGGATGTCGATCTCCATCTCTGAAAAGTTTCGTTTTTTGCCAGTAACTCTTCTCTCCATGTTTGACCTTAGTGGGCGAGGCCTCCGAACCAGGAATATTTAAGGGCGTAACATGTTAATGACGATCGAATTCAGCCGCCGCATTTATCAAGAGCCGATCATTCGTACGCTGAGATTGGTCAGATACAAATGTTTCATGAATCACACGTGTATCCTATCGTACGACCAATTCTGCGCTCAGATCTGCGCCTGTTTTCACGCAAGATTGATAAATGAGGGCCAATATGTTTTAACTGAAGTATGAAAATTGAGTAATGCAATGTGGGTAAAGAAAATATAATATATATTATGGAAAAGGATATTTGGAAAAACACATTCATTTTTATTAAGAAATAACTTTTCAACTCATGTAAGGTGTAAAGTCTCCACTAAGAATTTTTATTTTTTTTTAATTACCTCCCCTGCCTTTGAGAACAATCTTTCACAGGCACATGAGTCTGGGGTACACAACAAAAAACCCATTGCCAGCTTGTAAAGGCATGGATGAATTTATTTCTGTCTTTCTCAATATTTCAGTGGATCCTCAAGGTGTCCAATTATTATTATTATTATAAGTCTTTCTTTTCCTTGGGTATCCATCGCAGATACAACCAGTGAATGTCAATCATTGATACAAACCAAAAGCTATGAGCATGCACCATTTCTCTGGGACGTCTTATATACACAGTCGAATGTCACACCATCATTTGAACCACCACCAAAAGCCAGTCAGGTGGTACAGACAGGAAGTGAGGCTTCAGATGCATCAACACCACTGGCTGTATATAAGGATGGACGTAGCATCTGTGACGTCAGCCACAGGTTTCTGAAGAGCAGGTTTTGAAGCTCAGAGTGAGCTGCTCCACCGTCGCCATCTTGGCAGTGCCTGACTACGCCCCCTAACTCCCAGCTAATCCAGAAATGGCCGAAGGTGAAGCTGAGACTTTGGTGCACGCCGGATTGCGTGAAGCATATGTGTCACTCAAAGAGACCACGCCCTCAATCCTTCATAACTTTAGTAAACTTAATAAAATGCAAGTTGTATAATCAGGTGTCATGAAGGAGGAAAATTAGCTCTAGAGACCGACATTGCTTTTTTACCCGGCTGTAAACATGTTTATTTATGCTGTAAAGTTGGACATTTTAACATGGGAGTCTATGGGGGTTGACTCTAGTGGTTGTTAGAGAAACTGCAGTTGTTTTTCATTTTTCAGCCTCGAGGTCGCTGCCTGATCAATACGCACTAACAAAAAGTTAAGCTACGCTCAACACAGACTTCGACCTCTCACGCAATATCACTACTTATGTCATTAACTTTAAACTTCAGAGAATTACTGTAGCTACAACTATAGCTACCATTTCATAACAGCTATTCTCCACAGCAGTTTCTGTCTTAGGAGGAAGTTTTAACCGGCTTTTTGCTCAGGATTTTGGAATTCCATAAGGATCCGTCAAGAGAAGTCTCCAGAAGATAAACATGCCAAAGCCGTCTTCACCTCTACCTCTTTTTAAGGTACAAATACAACCCCACAGACCTAAATATTCAGAGTGCATAGCAGAATATACCCAGTGTTGCAAAGAAACATTTTGTCTTTTGAGGATTGCTGTCAGAAGTCACATGCGAAGATGACAGCACTGCTGGGTTTATTCCCATCTTTCTTCTCTTGCTCACTTTTTCTTTGTGCCTTCTCTTTCTTCTCCATTACCCGTCCTCATCCTCTCCACGTCCTCCACCGATTCTCTCCCTCCTCGTCTCTGACCCTCAAAGACAGAGTGCCCTGTTCTGTCGGTCTGCCATTGTCTACCGGCACAAGAATACCAATGGCCGGCAGCTCAAAGCAATCAATTCCTTCGAGGTAGATCCACTGTGTGCCTGACATCAGCCTCCCTGATTATTGTCTCCGAACGCAAGCCGATCAATAGCAACCACCACCTCGCCTCCCCATCACAAAAACCCTGGCTCCTGGTTTTTAAAGTGCTCCCAGCCTTATCGACCGCAGTTTGGAACCCGAGTCCCATAGAAACCTGAACTGCTGCCTCTGAATGATCTTGACGCGGCTATTTTGTGAATGAAGTTGCAAGAAGAGGAATTATCTTTACTGTACTGAAAAATAACTTGACAGTCTTAGATGATCTTTGAAGGGCATAATTACCAACTTCCTTTGCAGATGTGTGAAGTTGGCAGCTCTTCAACAGCGATGCAGAGAGCACTCAAACGGGGGGTATTAAGATTCTGCCCCTGCTCCGCAAATCCTCACTGAAGTGCTGAGTTACCACGGGTGACGGTAAACCACTGAACAGTGGTCAATATGTCCAATTGAAGCAAAATAACTTGAAATAACATCGCAACTTTTTCTGATCTTTTTCCCCCTCGTCCTGTTTTCTTCAGATTCAACCACCGTGTTTCACATCGCTTAAAAACAGCATGATCAGCTGTGGTGATTTTTCTTTGATGAAGGCGATAGTTTCATTCTAAATAATGTCTCTCTTTTTCTGAAATAATAAATGACATGCTGCACACGAGGTGAACATTAATGTGTGCTTCAAAGAGCTGGAGGAAGTCGAGAGAGAAGTGTTGCATGATACTGCAGTAAACATATTCAGCGCCTGGAGCAGGCGTTCGTTGAGGTATTTTTCTGTATAACCACTGCCTGAAGTTACCTGCATTCTGTGGGCATCCAGAGACTCATTTCAGGTGTGATTTATCAGAGAAGCCTTCACAGCAGAGTGGCTCTGACATGTCAGACCACAAACCTTGCTTGCGGCTTAAATGTTGGTGCACTAAAAAAAAAAAGAAAAAAGAAATACAGCTGACCTCTGTCATTACAGCTTCATTGATGGAACTTAACTGTGCTGCTGGGCATCCATCCAGACTGTCAACAAGCTTACCTGGAGGCCACTGATGAACAGTGACATTTATTAAGTGGAGGTTTTGACTACATGCTGTGTTGAGAAACCTTGATGCTGGTGCTGTCATTAAGTGCAATACACTGACTTTCCTCATATACTTAAGTAGTGTGACTGACTTTCCTCAGTTCTGAAACCTCGAGCAACACACCTATAAAAGTTGTACTGTACTGACGGGATGACAGTGTTTGTCAGCGGCTTCCAAAACCCTAAACAAGTGACAGTTACAGTCTGTTCTCTGATCCGCCAGCTCTGCAGTTCAGATTTTAGTTTAGGTACAAAAACTACTTGATTGACATTCACATTAAACTCTTACAAAAAAAAAAATCATGACTTAAGATTATTTTTGTTGAACTACTGTTCCCGAGGCTAAAGGTTAGAGACGGATCATGGTCATGGCTCAGATAAACCGTCCACCCTCACTTCTCCCCTAAAGGCTTGTGTGCAAATAAGTTTGGAAGCCTCCGTCGATATATTTATACCTGCTCTGAATGGTCATTCTCAAAAGCTGGGACGAAAAGTCCAGCAGCATCAAAGCCGCCTCTTCGACATAATCACAGTTTCCCTCGTCTCTCTCCAGAAACTCTTTCTAGTCTCGATGCATAGAGTCGACAAATGGGGATAACGGCAGACATTTTCTGACCGACACTTCACAAAGGCATTCACCGTGTTCCACTTGGTCGTACACAAGAAATGTGAAATATTGGAAATAGTTGTTTGAAGAATAAAAAATAAAAAAAACAGAGTGCTTGATTTCACATATGGCCATTTCAATAGTTGTGTTTGTTTGTTGGGTTTGCCTGCGTCAGAAAGCTGCAAAAGAAATTCCAACTGACGAAACCTTTTGCCTCTTTTTTATTTATTTATTTATTATTATTATTTTTATTTTATTTTTTTACATGCCTGTACGTGTCTGTTCTTTGGTCTGCAGGGTGAAAACATAGAAATCTTCCTGGCCTGCTCTGTTCATATGGAAGAATTTGATTTTATTTGCACAGTTTGGAGTATAGGGGATTGATGGAATACGAGCAACACCTGTGCAATATGATGCAACACCAAAACAACAACGACCTTGCATGGGGCTCTTTACTGTAGAGAGGGCAGATATACTGGATTGCACTGCATTGTACAGTTGTTGCATTTGTTACGTCTATTACTCAGAATAATAAGATATTTCCTCAAATAACAATACTTCTAATTTAATTGCATAAAAATCATGTAATAGATACTGACTGACAGTCAAATATACTAAAGGGGCAACTTACTGATTTTAAACAATCCAGGCTTCATCTGTCTGACTCACTGGGGGATAAACTGCATTTTGTTAACTTTGCATCATTTTTACATCATGACTAAAAGGTATATGTAAGTTTTTCTGCCGCCCAACTTGATTTCTTTGCCGGCTACAGGGAGTCAATATCTGAAGGTAACAAGACGGGCCGGGGCTAGCTGGTTAGCGTGCTAAATTCTGTTGAAGAAGAGTTAACCTTGGAGTTTGTTTCCACCTCTGGAGACAGATGTTGGTGAGTAAAGGAATGAAGTTCGATGCTGAACTTGCAACCTTTCTTCCAGACTGGTGAGTAAACAGCTGCTAATGCTAACGCTGCGTGACAATGCCCGAGAGGCCGTGGGAGCTAAACGAGGGGATGCAAGTCTGGGTTGACGTTTCCAGCATGAAAATCTTTTTTGTTACGACACTACACTAAACTCTGTTTTTTTTTTCCAACTGTGTACACCACCGCCTAACATCACACTCGCTCTTTTATCCCTTGTATTTGCACCGTGTCTATCAAGCAGCTTAAACTGTGAAATATTAGTCAAATCCCATCAGCCACCTGTTGGAAGCCGCAGCAGCTGCCAGAATCAAAAGGTTAATGATGTCAGGACCCCTGCCGCAACAGGAACTTTGTACTTTCAGTTGATTTAAATATTATTACTGTTGTGCACGTGGTGGCATTAATGGAGCTGTACAGTGTGAAGTACATTGCTGACCTTTCTGCAAAGCCAGGGCAAGAAAAAAGAAATCCTTGTTGCCGGACAGGAAACGGCAGTGGAGGATCTTCATAATAATAATAATATATATCAAAGAGTGAGGAGACCTTTGTTTTTATGTTGGCAAACAGTGAATATCTACATCCAAAAAAGGACAGGACTGTAAAATGTTCATTAGCATAATACACTTGAATTCACCTGGGGTGTGAATTTGTGCGTGTGGCTGTGCATATGCGAGCTTGTGTTTGCCTGTTTGTTTGTGTGTGCAGGAGCGTGAAGGAGAGCAGGATGGCCTACGAGGCACATTGTGTATCAACTGGTGACATGTAGCTAGGTGAAAGAGCACCCTCCAAATCCCTGTTTTAACAGGAGCATGCACGCAGCTGCCCCGAGGACACACCAAGTACACAGACCTCACAGACCAGCCGTGTCCAAACATTTCTCGCTCTGTAACCATCCAAGCTAAATAACCCCGCGCCGAGCGATGCTGAATAATTGCGTTTGCCCTGCGTGAAGCCTGCCAGGAGAGCAAAACATTTATAAAAACTCCAGCAGAGCAACATCACACTTCAGAGCTGCAGCCAGCTCCAGTAACGCCTTTTGTTAGAGCAGACACGTTGAGCTGTATACCTCTCTTAATGCCAGAGGAGAGTGGAGTCCACGTCGATTCTCCTGACTGAATGCAGAACTGTCTGGCCGCTCTGACAGACAGCCGCCTCGAGTCAGGGCACGGTTTAAACTTTAAATACAAGGATACTGTGTGAGTCCTTTGTTAGCGGCGTGTCTGTTTGCTTACAGGCAGGAGAAAGACCCAAACATACAAACCACACATTGCATAAGACGGCTATTGTCCCCATGAGTGAAAGCTGCATTCATCCACTCCTGGTCCATCTACAGTATGGAGTATACTGCTGACTGCTGCTCACAATGACACTTCATCATAATTATAGGCTCACGCTACAAACCATGTACACTCTTCATCACGGTCGCAAACAGTGATGCTGCGCTTTAGAAATTTAAATGTATTTTTTTCTTCCACTCCAGGCATCCATTGTTCTCCATTAATTACTGTTCAATATGAAAATGAGGCTCTCGGAACGTGTTTGCATTGTGTCATCCACAGTGACAAAGTCTGCATTCAGTTTTTTGTCATTAATTCAAAAGGAGACTTTTACGACCAATGGGCACTGAAAGCTGCATGAAGCAATATTTTTTTCCTTCCCACTAAATCAAATGATTTTACAGTATAAAATGTAAAAAAGGAGCCACAACAGAATCATCATCCGCCTCCCCTGAGCTCCGTGGATCCACTCCCATCAACTTCCTCTCCAGCAGCAGCTGACAGCTGTTTTAAGCAACAAAAGCGCTAATAAATAATAAACCAGCTTTATCCCACCAGCCCGGGACCGAACAGCAGACACACAAAGTTAGTGACTCGCTGGTGAATATAGTGGAGCGTCTAAAGATCCAACATTAGAGCCACATCCAGGAACAAAACACTCTGAAATTACGAGAATAAAGTCGTAATTTTGAAAAAATAAAAAGTAAAATCAAAAAGTCATAATATAAGAAGAATTAAAGTCGTAATTTTAGGTTCTGTGTTGTTTTAGAGGGGAAATATCAGAAGCTTTAACGTGGAGCATCCCGGGAAGTTCTACTTTAAGTTTCACAAATAAGGAGATACTTCATCTTTTGGCTCATCATCATCATCATCATCATCATCATCATCATCATCATCATCATCATCATCGTAAAGATTGTCAAGAAACAGTTTATTCTAATGTTAGACAGACAGCAGCTGCCACTGACTGTCCTCTCACCTGTTGATTGTAATATTCCGACTTTTTTCTTTATTCTCAAAATTACGACATTATTCTCTTAAATTCTGATTTATTTATTTCCCCTCACTGTGGCTCTAATACTGTGTCGTACCAAACAGAGCTGGGAGGAGAATAAAATATTGCACATGAGCCTACATTCAGCATGAATAATTCTGTTGCTCCGTGTGTCTGCTGGATCTGAATTGTAGGGGAACTTTTGCCAAACTTTATAAGGTGATAAAAATGTTAAGTGTTGCATTTTAAGACGAGAGTAATGCAAATAACTGAACTGCTGTTCTGACCCACGAACCCAAACAGCAACGACCCTTAAACTACATTTGGCGGCCTCGTCACACTCAGTCTGGATGTCACCTGAAGCTGAGGAGATGAGACATGTTCAAAGGAAGTGGTTCGAAACACACACATGATCCGCGGAACGATATGATGACAACTGCAGAAGGTTGTGTACGTGACATTATCTCTTTTCAGACGAGAAACCTGGAACATTGCCGACTTCATCTCTGGGATCCGTTAATGAAATGGCTTTTTGGCATTCAGACGCGGGCCTCTGTTACGCAGACGTTCTGTAATGGATCTATTGAAAGAAGACAGGACCGATGCAGATAGAGATGATGTTGCTGTAACGCTTTGATTCCTGGAGCATGAGACGATGTCCTTTAGGAGGCGGAACAAGACGCACAACTCTCATTATTCAACCTTAAACTTCTGTTTACTTGTGTTTCTATTTTTATTATGTTTTTATTGTTTTATTTTTTTATCTTGAGAAATTTGTCTGCATGTGTTTGTCGTGTTTTTATTTTTATCCTCGTGAGTCACTTTGTAATCTCTGATTTTGATAAGTGCTTTATAAATTAAGGAGTAACCTTTATTATTGTTATTATATTGTTCCGTTAATGTGATGTCAGACTTGAGTCACGCTGGAAGTGTTGAGAAAAGGTTTCTACGTCTGCTGGTTTCCATTGTGATTTTTAAAGAAAAGTAACTCAGTGGAGTAACTGTTATTATTATTATTATTATTATGTGACTTATTGATATAAAAGGAAGCATTCTTCAGAATGACTTGTACAAAGTGGTGAAACTAGTAGAGGAGTATTATACCTCTATGATATTGATCTTTCTCTTGAATAAAGCATTGACAGATTTTTCCAGCTCTGATTCAATCTCAAACTCTGTGCAACAAAACAACAGCAGACAAAATAGCAAATGACGGTGCAGATATGCCGACCAGGACTAATTGCTCTAATAGCTCAGTGTGCCAGTATTGTGCAGAAAGCCTAATATGTCCGTCCTTGTTTTTTGTAGCACATGAGATGTGGGAAAAAGCAGGGTGCTGTTGTGCATAGTAGCACACATAATTACAAAAGATAGCAGAAGGCGCGGAGTTGTTCAGAGATAACAATATATCGTCTCCTGTAGTGGCTGACATGTTTTTATGCCACATGGGGGGAAAAAAAGAAAAAGAGGACGTCATTAAGCTTGTCATCTGACAAAGCAGAGCCCTGTTTAAAATTATGTTGCAGAGAAACAGCAAAAGGTTGGGGGGGGGGGGGATCAGCGGTCCTCTGATGGCATTTCCCTCCCGAACTCATATTAGCAGCTTTAAATTAGGTTTAATACTTTCAGTGTGAGACAGAGAGAGA
>NW_019524900.1:241214-249150 GCF_002814215.2 Seriola lalandi dorsalis | reverse complement strand
TTCTCCCCCACCCCCGTTTCTCCCCCACGCCAAAAGAGTGGAGCTTGGAGCAGACCGGATATTTACTGCTTTCATTTTGTTTCAAGACAGGAGCTTATTGCTTATTGTGCTCCATTATTACTGCCTCCAACTGGGGCTAATTTATTTAGATTTAACAGCAGTGTTGTTTCTTTAATACCTTTTGAAAAAAAAAAGGGGGGGGGGCATATTGTCATGAGATTGGCTGATGAGCAAAATATTACTAAGATGTTGTTGGAGGAAGTAGCAGAGAAATAAAGCATCACCAAGTTGATTTCAAAAACGGAGAAAGTCTGAGTGTGGAGGTTTTATTACAATACCTCATGTACACACTAGAGCCCCCACAGGGTCAGCTGAGCTAATGTGTACTCTCTGTTTACAAATCAGCACGCACGCTTTCGCAAAAACCCCCGTTGCACCGCTTTCATTGTGTAACGGCGTATTCATTGTGCTTTTCACTAATCCATGTCCACGGTAGTCTGTGGGCGCAGGCTGCGACAATCCACACTAAAAACACAAAGTTCAGCTGAGGCCGGTGGGCGTGTCATTAGTTTTGCAGGTTTTCGGTCGCAGTGGATTCAGTGAAACGTCAGGAGTTCAAACTATTACAATTCATTACTGGTGATCCTGGATCAGCAGCTTCTAATGATCTTACACCAGATTCGTGCCGATCGTGTGATCTTGAAAATGTATCTGAGATTCAAATCGTGGTTCACATTGGGCGAGCGTCTGGCTTCAGGCCGGCGGACCAATCCCCCGCTGTCACAGAGCCTCATATAACTCCTCTAAAAGTCACTGATAGATTCTCTCTTTTGCTTTGAACCTTAATTCACAGCCCGTCTTCCCAGCCAGAGCCAGACTTAGTGTGGCCTGCTGCAACCCCTGACCATGAATCACCAAGTCATTGAGTAAACTAACCGTGTTCAGGATGTGACTAGAAATTCAAGCACACACACAAACACAAAAACATACATACACACACTCTCTACACCCTGGCTCTCTCACCTCACAGTGTCTCAGCTTTTCTCAATCGATGAGTTCTATTAAGTAAATAGCGTCTGTAAGCTGCTGGGCTGTGTCTGCTCACACTCAGACCCCCAACCCCCCCACCTCTACTGCCCAACCTGTACAATACATCTCTCCAAATGTCTTCACATCTGGTTATGCAGGCAGGTGTAGTGTTCTCAGGGAACATGTAGACTGTGAACGCAGAACGCCTGGAAGATCTGACATAAGCCAAAATAATCCACCTATTATCAGGTTGGTTGGCTGTAAATTTCTGTTATGAATTAGTCAGACTGGCTACGATGGCTAAGCTAAAAGAGGCTATGTTAGCTTTTAGTCAGAGTCAGAATCAGAATAAAAAAACACTTTAAAGCTCCATATTTTCATCTTCTTCTGTGTTTTATTTGAAGTGTTGATCCATAAGAAGATATATTTGTGGTTTTAAGAATCAAAAACCATCTCAGTGTAGTTTTACATCTCCTCTCTCAGGCTTCTCTCTGGAGCTCTAGTAACAACAGGTCGGTGAGCCAATCAGAAGAGAGGAGGCTCTGAGCCTCTCTTCTGATTGGCTGACTGTTTTCTGAGTGATCCAATAAAAAAATAGCAGATTTCAGGTAAAAACACTCAGAGAAACCAAATCCTGTTAAGGTTTGGATGGTGGGTCCAGGTGGGCGGGGCTTGGGACTGCTTTGTTGTGACATCACAAAGTTCCAGAAGTCCTGACGGCTGGTTTTAAGACTCAGTTTCTGAATACAGGCCGTGTGCATTTGTCTGTGGACACGAGCGGCATTGCAGAGATCAGGACAGGCTGAGGATGGGATGGATTCACGACCGGTGCTGGAAGCATTTCTCTGAGATTCTGGTCCTTGTTGACATCGTGGCCTCCTGCAGTTGCTGCTGCCAATTGTCAGCTGCCCATAAATGCTGCAGATGTCCCCCATTCCACTTTATTCCACACAGCACTCTTACACACTGAACTCACTGTCATGTTTGTGACATGGTGCATCATCATGCTGGATGAAGCCATTAAAGGACGGGCAGACTGTGACAACACAGAGATGCACATGGTTGCCAATAATACTCAAGCAGGCTGCGGCATTTAAACCATGCTCCAGGGGTATGTGCCTGAACTCTTGACACAAGGCGTGACAGTTCTCATCACTGCATGCTACAACAGAACCACAACGTTCTTCAGACCGGGCTTCATTTTTCCACCGTTCTTCTGTTGAGGTTTGATGAGACATGCTTCTATGAACTGAGACGCTGGCACACGATTGGCTCAGTAGATATTTGCATTACAGTTGTATCACATATAGATATATGGTGACATTTGTTATTACCGTGGTAACAGCGAGTGCAGTAAACGCTCCTTAAGCAGCTGCTTAGTCCAGAAAACGCAACAGATGAGCAACTGGTGTCCCCGCTTACAACTCACATAAACTCACACTGTTTTAATAAAGAAGTGAGTCAATAATAATCTCAATCATAATCTGATTTCATGCTGCAAACGGCCCAACTGATGAAGCTCGTCGCAGCTTCATCCAACAGCTCGCTGTGGCTGCTCCACCTCGATCCATTCTGCTGATGAATAAAATGGCCGCTGTACCGTAGACACTTTTTTTTTTTTTTTTTTATGAGCAATCATGGTTAGCACTAATCTCAACAAACTAAACAAACACAGTGTTTTTTTTCCTGTGACTGCCTCACAATAAAAAGCCACCCAGTGTTTCACTGGCTGCTTTTAATGTGAAGCAGCAGCAGGAAATGTTCTGTTTGGCAGTAACTCACCGGAGCTGGAACACGGCTGCTGGAGAACGACCAGGATGCAGCGACATGGATATGAATGAGATCAAATTAAAAACAGTAACACTGGATCCCTCTGTGTGTGTGAAGGCAGTTTGAATCCAGCGTGGGGAATTCCCTTACAGGAAAAAACACACATGAAATTTAACATGTGAAAACATGTTAAAATCCCATGTGAAATGTGTGGAGCACGTGAGCTGGAACATGCGCAACATGTGGTTTTGGAAGATTTTTGTGGTGTAATGTGTGAAGCTCATGTACATAGTTTGTTTGCATGTTTGTCAGCACTTTGAAAATCTGCAGTATTGTCGACAAGTCGTTTGCACGTCTGCTCCACATGTTATAACCTGTGCTAACATGTTCTGCACATGCACTCTGCACGGTACCATGTGATCAAATGTAGGAAACACATGGTGAATTCATGTGGTTTGTCTGTAGTGGAAAGAATACAAATCATAAATAGCATCATAAATCGAAAGGATTGTAACTAATTGTGATTTCATGTTTCTCTATTAATCAGTATTGAAGTTATAAGTGGCATCCATGGTCAAACGGTCCGTTGTATTCTACAAAACTAAATATTACTGTTTAAAATGCTGCACACAACTCACAACATAATCCCTGAAGGACTCGTGGTTTCCAAATCAGCCTCTGTAAATTGTAGTAGAAGCAATAATCAAAGTGTTATTGCTTTTAAATTTACCCGTCAACAAACTGAAATGTGCTGGAGAACATGGAAGGAAATCCAATAGCAGCCTCTGATCGGGAACTAAGGAGTCGCTGATGATTTTATTCAATATGTTGTTGATGTTCTGTTCGGGCTCAGATAACCACAGCTGAATCTTTTATACACACACTGATTGTGAAGTTAAAGTCAAACAAAGCTGAGTTAAAATAAAAAGAGCTGGATAGTTTTGCTCAGCTTTTTTTTTTGGGGGGGGGGGGGTGAAACACTCAGTTCCAGTGTCACTGGAGAGAGTGAATCCAAGCTGCTTTCACTGTATAAATTTCAAGTGCTTCACTGTGGGTGAAGTGCATTGGATTCTACACTGTCACTGTGAATAAAATACCATGTTTTCTGCTTTGTCTACCACTGGATAAACTACAAGCCAGCATTTTTTTTTCGTTTTTTTCCAAAAGCCTTTCTCTTATCGCTTGTTCTCTTCTCGAGTCCATAACAGTCTGTGTCTAAACAGAAGAAAAAGCACATGAAAATAATCCCTTAGACCCAGGAGCAGCACACACTGTGCAGGAGGGGATTATTGATTCCATGTCATGAATAGGTAACGACGGGAAAGCATCTCACTCCCAGACAAAACAATCCGTCCTCTTTGGAGCGAAATACTGTCAGTGTTGTCAGACTTGGTCATTTCATTAGAGTAAACAGAGCTGACAGTTGCTGCAGCGTTTCAAACCTGGTGAATCTCTCCTAATGACACACCTGGCAAAGGGCTTTCATCTCTACCCAGACCTCCGTGCTTCAGCATATTTTCTTGTCAAATAATCATCTGCCACTGATGGATGGTCGTGGTTTCAACAGGTCACATTTGTCAAGGCCACAGAAAGAAAATCCAGGACGTTTATGTGGAAAAGCAAAAAGCAGTTTTCATCCTCCAAGGCTTAAAAGCAAGACTTGGTGACCTACAACCTAAAAAACAACAAACTCTTTTTCTCCCTTTTCCAACACACTCACGTGTTTTGCTGTTAAAGCCATACTTGGTCTGGTATGACCAGTAGCTGATAGTCGCAAATGTTAGCCGATGTTAGCACAGAGCAGAGGTTCCCAACCTTTTCCAAACAGTTTTGGTCTCTACAGTTTATTTCCTCCTTTTGGATTAGCTGGGAGTCAGGGGGCGGAGTCAGGCGCTGCCAAGGTGGCGACAGTTGAGCAGCTCACTCTGAGCTCCAAAACCGCGCTTCAGAAACCTGCTGGTGACGTCACAGAGGCTACAGGCAGATAACTTGCTAAATTCATCCCTCCTCTCTACTCGTGCTACTCTGAAGGATCATTCAGACTAAATGTGAAGCAAACGTTTACCTCCCTTCAATCGAGGGGATTTGACCGTATCACAGCTGGTGCAGTCCACGTTTAGCCATTGTTGAACATTTCAAATTTGTCATTTTACTTGGTTTATTTCATTCAGCATGACTAAAAGTAACAGTGCCTGAAAAACTTGCTGGCATGATGAAATGCTCATTTCCCTCCAAACAAAAACAAGTTTAATTGACAAAGATGCAACATTATTCTTTATTTCAACAAGAGCACTTGGTAGAAATGTCTCACTTTTGTTTGCCTTTTCGCTTGACTGAGCTGTGACTCAAACACTTCATAAATTATTGATTCAAAGTTTTAAAACAAAAAAAACTGCTTTCGGTAATAAAAAAAATCACATTGTTCTATTTAAAAGAAAAACTGAGTAACTTGTGTCGCAGATCTCTGAGTAAGTGTTTGGCTTGTCGCAGGTGATGTTTCATTAAAGCCAAAAGATGAACCATGGTCAGTCACTTCTGCCAAGTACAGTTGTAAACATAAAAACTAATGCTCATTTTTCACAATTCAAACCGCCATTCTTGTTTTGATTGAAAGGAAACGAGCTCTTGTGTTGTTTAAAACAAGTCTTAATCAGTGATATCAACTTTAAATCACTTGAATTTGCAAAAACACCGTGTTCAACTATTTAGATACAGTCTAAAAGAAGCTTGTTAAGCCTGGATACAAGATAAAGTCAATTCCCTCAAGAGATACTGTGCAAATGGCATGTGTGGCGACAGCATCTGATGCCGTGTGACAACAGCAACACATGGCCGTTTTATCCCAAATATGTCCTCTATCTGACTTCAGGGCTTTCCAAGGGAAACGCCTACGGCCCAGCAGCCAGCCTCTAAAAGCCACAAACATCTTCTGCCCTCGTTCCGTTTGCGCTTTTAACATGTTGGAGGCCGTTTTAGATTCTGCTGCGTCTTTGCAAAAGTTCCCTGGGAGTGCATGTTGTTTTCCTGATGGTTCACACGGTGGTGTACGGGGGCAGTCGGGGTGTTGCCGCATGTTTTTCCCTCTTCTCCGTCTCTGAGGACCGCCGCCGAGTCACACACTGTCCCTAATTAAAGCGTAAGAGCATGATGGGTCGATGTTTGCGAGAGTGCGACCGACACAAGATGGGCTTCTCTCCATTTTTATTTTACACTTTTGTCAACCTCCTTCATATTCATGCAACTCCACATACTCACACCTCCGAGTCTTCTGGTAAGACACAGTCTTCCTACGATGCAGTGAAGTGCTCCAGGAACACTTCAGGTCCATTCTGGGGGGGCAGTTGAGTGCATCGCAAACACCTCTGCGATACCTGTTAGGCCCAAGCTGAATGTGTTATTTACTTCACCCTGCTACATTCTTACAGCTGGGTTGAGGATTGCAACCCGTGGCCTTACAGTTGCAACCGTAACTTCTATAACCTTTACATCACCCGTAGGTGCAGGATGTACAGCGGCGTGTGTGCACATCATCCATACTGTATATTGCAAAGCCTCCCGATATTGCCTTGGCCCCGGCTGTAATGCACCATCCCAATAAACTTGTATAAACTTCCTTTTGTACCTATATGACTTATTAATGAAATCAAACCCACAGCAGTGATGTCACCGGATGCGGTTTGTCGTGGAGGCACCGGGAGCATTATCACTAAATGAAAGGAGAGTAGGAGAGAAAAGAAGTGAAGCAATATTGTACGAGCTCCCGGCCTCAGGCACTTAATACTGGTGGCTGAATTTGGTTGCCAGGGTAACAGAGCATCCAGCATTGCAGAAGTGCTTGAATACATTTTTTATGGATTGTATAAAATGGGGGAAAAGAAGGTGAACGGAGAGCAGCGGTGTAACAGTGTTCTTGCATAACTGCAGGCAGCGTCATGACATGTGTGACAGCGGGTGGGTGGAGACGGCAGCGGCGGGCCTCACTTTTCGGACGGTCACTTTGGCGGTGCATTACTGTTATCAATTGTAACAGGATCATTTCATAATCCAGCAAAAAATAAACAGCCCAAAGGCGATGTAAGCAGGAGGTAATCGTAGAAAATCCCCCATGTTAATGGCAAGTGGAAAAAAATCTAATTGGCTGTTGTGTCGTGTTTGTCTGATACTGTAATTGGTACGCATGCTGGAGGTGTAAAGGGACCGGCTCCTGTGTTGACACATGGAATACACTTAAAGGTACACTACAATACAATTATTCCCAGCCCAAGTGTTTTTCTCTCACCGTGCGTCTCTCTCCCCCCCCATCTCGAATAATTTCCTGGCTTCAAATACACATCAAAAGCCTCGGTGGCATCGACTTAAATCTCTCAGCTCACTGGCCATCAAATTGTGTGCATCAACACTGATGATAATGTTTGATAATAACGGTCGTAAACGCATGTCAAAGAGGAAACGCGGGGGACATTTCATCATCAAAGACAGCAGCTCCAGCGGTTTGCAGCAGGCTGAGGGGGCCGGGATGAAAGATCAGAGCAGCGGGGTTTCAGACAAAGCTGGAGGCCTGTCTTTGTTTCCGGCCGATCAAATTTTACATTTCCAATTTCCCTTGCTCTTGTTTAGAAGCCAGAAACAGCTGTCAGGTGGCTTCTAGGTCCGTCACTGAATGTTTTGGTTTCGCCACGTATGAGTCACTGACGTGGATCCCCGAAAAAAACTTGCTTCGCTCAGTGGAGGCATTATTCAGCTGCTGGATGATCAGAGAATCCATTTCCAGCAGCTTGCATCCAGCTCAGATCACCTGCAGTACCAGAAGCACTGAGCCAACGCGCTGCAACAGGGACCTGGAGATGTTTCCCAGTGGCGACGATAAACCTCCTCATACTTTTTTTGCTCACAAAAGAAACTGAAATTGCTTCTCTATGCCGAAGGATAAGTATTATGTATCTAGAGTGAGTGATCTGTGAGAGAGCCATATGGTGTTCCACAGGGCGCATCCTTCACTTTCACAATTCGGGTAAGAATTGCCCGGGGCTGGGATAAGGCTCCTCTGCGTCTGTTTGCTCTCCCTGGATGGATCGTAGCCCAGCTGAGAAGCTTGTCCCACAATTTACACCAAACCAACCTGCCCACATACACCCCC
>NW_019524900.1:100036-241194 GCF_002814215.2 Seriola lalandi dorsalis | reverse complement strand
ACCCCCACCACCCCCACTCCCCCACTGCTGTCTTGTGTTTTCACATCACACCTCTCTATTGCTGCCCTCTGTTCTTCCCTGTCCTGATTTGTCGTCCCAGAGGTGACGGTCATGACACAGCCAGCGTGCTACATAATGAATTTTCTTCTCTTAGCCCTGTTCTTTTCCTGCTCCTTCTTCCCCGCTGGGATTCCCACTGACCACTGTGCTAAATGCATTCAGAATTATTTAGTTAACCAAGCTCACCTTCTTTCAAATCCCAGCTTTTTGTCTCTCCATTTGTTACATGCAAAAAAAACTCCAGGCACCATGATCCTGACATGAGATTATTTCTCAAGGATGACATGTTTACTGATGCCTATTTTACCATGACACAGAGCTGCTGAAAACCTCCAGGGTCGTTCTCACACCTCCAGTTCAGTTAACTTGATCCACAGCTGGGAAAAAGAATCATTGCTGCCACTTTCTATAGCCCATTTTAAATTCAAATGCTCATTACAAATGAAATCATAAGGACTGACAAGTAAGTCATGTATTAGACAGTTTTAGTATGTGTATCCAGATACTGAATTCAGTGTCTCATTTTAAGTATAGAAATATTTTGGCAACATTCAAGTAAGTACATTTTGCTCAACCTTGTTCAAAGTAGTAGTATTTCTAAAGAAATATAACATTTTGTTTTTGCTGCTGTTCGTCTTACATCGAGAACACACTGGCTGTGTCGCGTGTGCATGTGCTTGGCGGCTGCCGTCGCTAAACTGCCGCAGAGAATCTTGTGTGTGTTCACACCGGACAGAGACAATTACAGCGGAAGGTGTCAGTTTTATGTGATGTTGTTGGTATGATGTCAAGACAACATCAGCAGGTATTTTTGCTGGGAGACACGTCATGTGTGGAAAAATAGGCGAGACGCCAAATCTCTAGATTACGACAGTGTGTTCCTGGCCACAGTGTCACAGGCACTGTTAGTTTTCCTGTTCATACATGGTCAGAAAACCCAAACAGAAACCAGTCTGGTGAGAAACTAGTTGCAATTCCATTTCCATCTCTGCAGCCAAACTGACTTTATGTTCCCACCTCCTTTTCCTCGATGAGCTCTGGATGACTACAGCCTGTCAGCACACAACGGACAACATGAAACACACTGAACAAGGATAATGGGTCAGTTTATGTCTGGCTTCCACCATTAACATTATGCATTGGCCATCTGAAATCAAATAGATCTTAAATACAAAGTGCTCACATGATATTTTCTGACATTACAGTTGAGTGTTATTTTGTGTGGAGGATCATGGTGAACTCAAGTGTTAAAAAAGTATAAACTGTACTCCGAATTTGGCTGCATCTATCGGATCCTTTGTTAAACACAGTCTTGTGTGTTCAGTCTTTAAATGTGGACCTGAACTGGGAAGCAGCCTCAGTTTGCACCCAGCTCTAGGAGAAACCTTAACCTCCCTCTGACATATGGAATCCAGTTTAAACCTAATTCTATACCTGAAAACAAAAACGAGATCTGCAGATCTTGCAAATCCAGTTATAAAAAGTCATAAAGATAAAAAACAGTTTTCTCATAGAACTTTTTTTTTTTTTAGGTTAATATGAAAGACTAAAAAAAGCTTGTGAAGTTCTGGTATATTGAACCAGTTTACTGTAATAGATTTTGGCAGATGTAGTGTGGTGCCTGAGGGAGAACAGAACATCAGACAAATGATACATCAGGCCTCGGAGAGATAAGTGTTCGAAAAGTTTTTTGAAAAGTTCAAATTCACTGATATATTGCTCACTCTCTGGCCTTGCACTAGTTTCAAAACAACATTTATCTTAAACCAGACTGAGACATACAGTATGTCAAATCCCACTGCAAAGTCGTCATGGTAATAAACATACATTTCCAGGCCACTGTAGACCTCAAATGACTGACGTAAAGATCACCACTGAAAAGAAAGACAATCGCACACTTGCAGTGTTTCATAACTAAAACTAAACCAAAGCTAAATAACCTCTGAAAGTGAAAAATACAGAATCACACCATTGTGGTAAAACAGGTTTCTCCAGCACAACACAATCGTCTCTCCTTCACATGTTAAATGAGCCGTTTAAAAGCAGCAATTTAGTGACTTTCAAAGGGCAAAAAAAATCCATAATCAGGTTTCAGCATATTGTAATTCAAGTGGTCTGAGAGCAAAGTAGACCAGGCTTTCCAGGCTTTAGACAATCTAAACTGTGACAAGAGGCTTTAGCCAATCACAGGTCTTTTCAAAGGAGAGAGAGAGAGAGTGTTCCTATTGGCTGTTCTACGAATGCAGATGCTACCCTAGCTTTAACATGTTGCATCAATCAGCAGTGTCTTTCATTTCAGCAATATAGAGCTGCAGGGATGACGCACACCATTTTTCTGTAGGCCAACTGGGATGTTAGCATCACTTTGGTTCCCTCAACAAAAGGCCAAATTGATTTTAACATTATCTTTTGGATTACCGCAGAAAATAAACTGTCAGTTCCTGATCCTGACAGGTTCAGTTCTGCAGGATCATCTTCACTCATGAACACCACTTGATGATGTTTGAAGCCTCAATACAAATCAGCAGAAGTAAAAAGCTAATGCTAGGATATAAACCAACGACACCAGAACCTTCAACTTGTAGCTTGATGTAGCTCTGACCTCTTCTACCAAAGCTTTTCCTCTGACAGAGTTAGTGACAGTTGGTATAAACACAACGAGGCTGTAAAGGTGGACTGGTGAGAAGAACGTGGTGACCTTTAACGTCCCCAACAACCTCTGTAGTCTTATTTAGACACTTGTTAGCCACCAGCTAATGAAATATCAGGACTGGGGTATTCACTGACGTATTTTATGTTGTACAATAAAATGTGAAAATGTCTTGAGCTTGTGTTAACACCAACTGTATTTCAGTTGTCTTACCAAAAACCCATTCCAAAAAAAAAAAAACAAAACATGGAACAGGGAACGGGAAGTGCTAAAATGCTAATTATTTCCGGGTTTTAGGACTCATTCCCGCAGGGCCCTATGTTAGCTAACATTAGGAGAAAAAAGTTATAGATTTATGGAGTGAATGCATTTATGAAATCTAAGATATTTAGTGGCAACAGAAGAAATGTAATAAGAAGAAGAACAAAATCAGAACCAGAAAAACCTCAATGCTTTGATACACACAGTGAAGAAAGAGGAAGTAATAAGTAAAACATGTACATATAACTGCATATAAATAGTAATAATGAGCAGAGTGTATTTTTGGGAGGTCATCCATCTCTCCAAGGCCCTGAGTTTTAGCAGCACAACCATGGATATGTCAGTCATCTCTCTGTCAGATGAAATGATGTTAACTTTTTTTTTTTCCATTTCCCCAAAAGGGAGATCTGATGACAACTGCAGCTGTGTTTGAATATTCCCCAGCACTCCTTGCTAAGATACATCCACTGTTCTCTCTCTCTGGCCAACTTGTTTTGCTTTCATTCAAGATGAAAAAAAAACCCCCGTCTCCTTAATACATCCCCAGATGTCAGAAGTACTCTTCCTTTCAACGGAGAGAGAGTGTGTCTACCTCACAGACGATCAACTTGGCTGAAATTCAGAGAGCGATGCACTTTTGGAATGATAATCAACCTCGCAGTGGATCTTTGTGACGACCATCCAGCCTCGCTGATGGATGAGCCATCGAATCAGAAAGAGGACAGATGTTATCTGAATTAACACATTCCCGCCAAAAAAAAAAATCCCCCTCACCGTCTCGCAGTCCAGATACGAGTATGATTTGTTGTCAGTAGGGGACAGCGGGAGTGACTTTTTTTTTTTTCTTTTCAAGTGTCTTTTTAATCAACTGGCACAAAGGCAACCCTGCTGTCAGCTGGCAAGAGAGAGGAAGAGGAGAGGAAAGCCGAGTGTCAGATTCAAATCCCTCACTGACAGTGATTAAAATGAGATCTCTGTGAGGTGAACTGAAATGATGAGGTTTAAATCAATCTCAGGCTTTGGATCTGGAACTTCAAAGAAAAACTAATGGCACATATAGAGGATTACCCACATGAATAACAATGATAATGTGACTAACGGCTTAATTAGGCTCTTTTAGGACTGCAGGGTCACAGACGGAGAAATGTCACCGGGAAAATTGAGCAGAAGGCACAAAAGGCAGCGATTCAATCAAGATCTATCTGAGATATCTCCACGAGTAGCTGCTAAAACTGCCCCCGAAAAATCATGTGAAGGAATTTTAAAGCCACATCAGGCAGAATTCTGGTGAAAAAAAACTTAATTTATAATAATTTAATGGGGCTGCAGAGGAAAGAGCTTGTCATGCTGACCAAGTAGCAGGGAGGGTGAATGTGGACTCACCCTGCCTGAGAAATCAAAACTGCCTGAACACAGGTGCAAATAAATGAGTCTGTCTCCACCGACAATGTGTGATGCAACATCCCCATGAGATTTAACAGGTTTCCACCTGACGGTGTAGCGGCGAGGTAATGACTGGCTGGATTATGTAATATTATGTATTAACGAGAAGGGAAAGAGTTTAGAGACCTCAACCATTTTTCCAAAAGACAAACATTTTCTGCCGGGGTGACAGAGCTGAGCGGTTCAATGTGGTTCCTTAGTCGGCCATTTTTTAATATTGAAAGAAAAACAGTCTTAAATTACCCAGAATTCACTGTGCAACAGTTCGGCAGAAGATAGTCAAGGACTAACTTAACTTTTGTGCTACGGATGAATTCAGTCTTCAATCTTCTTCTATCTGAAGTCTGACTATTTGTTGTGTCTAAGCCACAGTCTTTGTGAAACCGGCTTCACCTGTTGTCCGTCACTCTGGAAAAGCTTGCTGTATGTTCTCATCAATTCCAGCAGGAAGGAGGTAAAAACAAAAATGAATCCAAGGTTCACCACCACAGGTCAAAGGTTCAGCGTGGGTCAAATAGTATCACCGACAGGCTGAACTACTCCTGGTTTATTATCAGGGCACATCTTGTGATCATCATCACACCTCCAAAAAAAGGTAAGACACTGTGAAGTGGAAGTTTACTAAAAAGCCTGGTAAGGGAGTTGTTAAGTACCTGAGGGCTGTTAACATACAACATTCTGCTGCAGCTTTAAAATTTTATTCACCCAAGGAAGGTTTATACTGCACAGGGTGGATGGTGCCTCTCTGTGCATCTCTTTCTCAGAATCACGCCATCCCACCGCGCACAACAGTAAAACTATTACAGCTGCTCTGAATGCTGGCGGCCCATTAAGTCCAGCAACTGGGATTCAACACGGAACCTGTGCAGGGAGGAGGAAAGTGCGAGGTATTCTTTCTCTGCTTTAATGTGTCACAGCAGAGCCACCAACGCGCCGTAACCCCCTTCTCTTCAGGGTGAATAACTATATTTCAGACGTCGGCCGATGTCCGGTCTCTGAGAGTTAACATGTTCCAACCTTTTCAATTACATGCTCAGCAGGTTACAGGGAAAGAACGTTCAAAGACTGATGGTGTAAGCCGATTTTCTCCTTCACTTCAATCCTAATTGAGTCTCATCGAGCTGCTGATTGGATCGTGATAGGACCGTGCCGTCATCTGATTGCTTTCCAGCTGTAATTTCTCTCTTTTTTTAAATCTAATTAAATCAATTGGCAATGTTAAAGAGATTCATTACTAAAAAGTCTTTTCAGCAATTCCACCGAGCAGGAGCATTTATTCATCATAATCTGGACCCTAAAGTAAATTAATATGCTACAATAACATTATGTTTAATTACTAAAAAATTGGTTACATTTAATTATTCCAGCTTTATTGTGGATTTACAAAGAAGAATTATTTGAAGGCCTTAAATTAAATCCTTTTCAGTTTTTTTCATTATTTAAGAACAAATATCTGCTCAGACCTTAAACAGACGACTTCTTATAATAGGTTTATAAACAGTCATGAAATGGTACCATCTATTGTTCGGTTTTTTTTTTTAATCAACTTTTAAAGCCAACTGGGAATCAGCAGCCAAAACGCTGTGAATCTCCACTGTGCTGACGGGCCTCAAAAAAGGAGGTTAAATTGGCAGGCGGACTGCAGCGGCTCACGATGCCTTGAAACACAAAAACAATCACTTCATTTGTCACGCTTCAATTCCCGTGGAACGATACCTTCAAATTCCCAAGACGTACAGTCTGTACATCAGAAACTCATTACACGCTTATTACCAGGCAATTAGACAGCAGAGAGCATGTGAGCCAGTTCAAGAGATATCTGACACTCATTGTTCTGCTAAATAATCAGCAAAAAAGAAATAAAAATAAAAAAAGGGATATTGATACTGTGGATTTAGGTAGTCCTGTTTATTGCTTGTCATTATATTGTGACCCCGCACTTCAAGATGCTCTGAATGTAAGAGCAACGTGGGCTGGAGTGAGACTGCGATATTAGTTTGTATGAGTTCTGCCAAAATTAAACTTTTATTAAAAGTTAGATGTGTGTCTCTCTCATATGGATATGATGCAGTTTGCTTTATTGCACCGTCTACTGGAAGCCCCTTAAAATAAATGTATATGAATAAATCATATGGTTTGGATTTCCATAACTCATAAAAACAGATTCTGTTCATATTATTATTGGGTGTTAGAAATAATTCCAACTTTGTGTCAATTAGCGGAGGAGGTTTAAGTAACCGAGAGTTAGGGGCGGAGTCAGGCACTGCCAAGATGGCGACGGTGGAGCAGCTCACTCTGAGCTTCAAAACCGCTCTTCAGAAACCTTTGGGTGACGTGACAGAGGCGACGTCCATCTTTCTTTACATTCTATGATAACAGGCACATTTCTGGTCATCTGGCTTGTGAAACGAGCATACTATTTGACCACACAATATCTTCAGTGTTAGTAGTTTGTGATGCCGTTTCCTGGAAGCAGCACACGCCACTTTAAACCCGCCACATACTGAACTCGGATCAGGTAAAAGATTTATTGGATCAGGTGACAGAAACTAAATTAAATACATAAATTTATGTGCTGTGGTTTTTACACTGTCAGATTTAACAACCCTGAATTCTTAGCCCAGGTTTAGCCCTAATATGTTGGTAATATCAGTGGCCTTCAAAAATCCAAATGAACCCTAGTAGCGACTGAAAGCAGCAGTTTTCCAAAGCAGCAGCCTCTAAACTGCGTGCCTGCCTGTGGGCTCTGTTGTAATGAGGCCCGGGGAGGCTTAAAGCCGCATATTCCTTTTCCCTGTGGTCCCTCCCCACCCGGCCCCTTCATCGCGGCCGCTAATCCTTCCTCCGCAGATTCCCAAGGTAAGGTAAACCGAGGGAACAGTGTGGTGGTTGCAGTTCAAAAGTGCATGTTATAGAACACAGGTTATTGTAATTCATCTCACATGGGGAAAGCTGACTTCAGGATACCAAGGCGTACTGTATGTTGTAAGGAGATGATGGCTGGACAGTTTTGAATATTTTTGTCCCATATAGGGATTGAACAAAAAGAAAATGAAATATTTGACTTTTAAGAACTCGCTGGAAGTTTTTCTTTTTGTCAGGAAGGAAGTGTTCTTGCTCGTGTTCTTGAGTCGAACCATAAAGGGTCACCAGTGTACAGCCACTGACTGAAGCCAGGAGGGGAATGAGACATTACATTGCTGTTAATGAAACCACTATTGAATTTATTTAGCAGCATATGTGTGTGTGTGTGTGTGTGTGTGTGTGTGTGTGTGTGTGTGTGTGTGTGTGTGTGTGGGCCTTATCGTCTTGCAACTAAAGATAACCCCAAACCTGCAAAATAATGCAGAGAGGCTGAAATGAAATGAAAATGAAATTCTGGAAAGTCAGTGTGAGGCTGTCTCCACACTTCTGTTTCTGGCATTAAGGTGCAGCAGAGATGTAAAATAAATGCATAGGGTAGACTGGAGGCAAAGCAATACTGTCAACAACAGACAGCAGTAATACAAAACATACATATGTAGGTGCGTATGGCGATGCAAGAAGCAAAACAAATATGGAGGAGGTTAAAGACATCATGATTTTTTTTAGTATTATTACTACATGAATATTATTGTAGATGTGTTTCCATATGCAAACAGAGACATGAAGAGACTCCGTCAGCCTCTCGTGTGACACCGTTTTAGTTTGTGACCAAATATCTGCAAAACCTCATTCTACCATCATACTAAGATGCTGATTCACATGTTAGCATTGCAAGCATGTTAGAGGTGGGCGTGGTCGTGATTGCTTGGTCATGTGAAGACATAACAACAAAACAAAACAAAACAACACAAGGTACAGTTTGAACTTACACCTGATTTTGCTGTTTGTTTTTATCTGCTAGTTTATATCTGAACAACCTAGAATAAGATCATATCACTCTAATCCTCTCCGTTTTCCCTCCAAAAACAGGTAAACAATAATAACAATAACAGTATTATTACATAAAGAAATACAAGTTTTATTTCAGTTTTAACTTTTAATTCATGGTTGCGCGTTTGGAAAGCGACGTCTGCAGCAGCGAAACCAGAGCCGACAGAGAGAGGACGCAGACCGGTCTCGAATTAAGTTCATTTTCTCCTGATCAGTCTGAAAGATTAAACCCCCCCCCCTCAGAAACTGTAAATACACTTTGAGTTACACAGAATTACAACCCTGCAAAATTGGGTGGCCGGTGCAATTTCACTTGGAAATATTAGCTTCAGTAGGCTAATGCTCTTACAGTACATGGCCTCATTTCCATCCACAACAGCTTGTTGTGTTACCCCCATATTTTTCACAATGCAGGACAACTTTGATGATTTATGAATGAATCATCTTGTGTTTTATACTTAACTAATTCAGGCCTCGCCTTTGATGGAGGAGCACTGGGACAGTTACCACATTACATAACCTCTAAGCAACTCATTCAAACATTTACAGAGTGCAGAGCGCATGTGAAGGTCTCTGTGCACAACTTCAGAAAACTGTGCCTGCTGCGAAGCAGGAGTTTTCAGGCACACACGTTTCTGATCCCCCCCCCCGTTGACAAATCACTTTGATGGTGATTCGCTTGTCTGTTTGCATTCGCAGCAACTGTCCTCAATTTTGTACAAGTCAATTTTCCCGGCTTGTATGCATGTGGCGCTTTAAAATTGTCTCATTTCCTGCCTCTGACTGTCAGGGGGCAGAATCCAAGATGTCATGGTTTAAATAATTATACCTCGGGAAGTGGCATGATGACTTTGTATTTGTCACTCAGGATTATACTGATTTATATTTAAATGTTCATTTACATTGCTCCGCTCCTTTGTGTTTCGCTCCATTTTTGTCATATGGTTACTATAGAAACAAAGAGAGGAGGAATCCATTTTGCTTTTACTTCTCCCTCGATGAAGTCTGGTAGCAGCTCTGAGTGCAAAGTGAAGTCTGTGGCACCAGAGTGAGCTCTAGTTTTCTGGGTCTCCCCAATCCACAGAATCTACCACTGCAGACACGTGGATCAGCGGCGTAGCATCAGCAGCAATTCACTGGTGCTGAAATCCATGTGCTTTAACGCAGGAGATAATAAGTTTGTGATGAAGTAATATAACAGGGGGCAGTACACAGTAGATTTAACACCTCCTCCGTCAGGTACTTAATAGGCGTACAAGCTCAAATAAATGTAATTTTCTTTTTTTTTACCATTTGTCTGAATGTTTAAAAAGTTTGACAGTAGCTCATCGTCTCTCCACACACACACCATTAGCTTTGTGCCGACTACATTACTATGCTTACTAATCCCTTATGACAGGTAGTTTACACAGTGCTGGCCTCCCCTGTCATCCGAGAACTAACAACAACAACACCTCCGAAACACCATCCACTGCAAAATGACGCTGCAGCAGCTTGAATTATGTCAAAGTGCATCAGCAGAAGCTTTTAGTTCCAATAAAGTGGATTGTTTATCCTGAGGGAATTAAGAAGTTGTTTCACGTTGTTTAAGAGACGGGCTGCGTTACATTTATTATCGAGACATCAGTGTTACAACATTAATTTAAGACATTACATGAATCGATAATTACTATAAACACACAACACACTCCCACTTGAACCGAGAGCAGATCGGCCGCACTGCCTTCAGTGGATATCAACAGCAGATGGCGGAGGGACTGACTGCTCGTTGGCTGCTAGCGAAAGTTGAGCTTTGTAGTTGTCTTCAAAACAGACATATGAGCAGTGGAGGATGATGGCACCATGGAAGACTGGCAGAGAAATATCTGCACGGATACATTTGTTTTTCAGTAGCTCTCACAGTAAAACATGGATTCATTTGTTTACTTATTTGTAAAAAGCAAAACCAGAACTCTTATATTAAATACACGCATTTTTTTACATCATAACTTCGTCCTTTAAAGAAATTAAAACATGGTTCCACTGCATTGCTGTAAGCAGCTGTCAATACGGACAACAATCACAATCTACTCTGTAAATAAATCTGACAAAAAAACATCAAAATCTGAGTCTATGATGAGATCTGATCATTAGCTCTTGTGCATTGTCTGAACGGTGTCTCTTTCCTTCTTTCCACTTTGGATTTACTTGCAGCACGTGACACACATGGATGCAGCACAATTGGCAGAGCTGGTAGGGATGGTAAGATAATAATCTCGTAGCTTTAGTGCTGGACATTTGCTGCGAGTGGAACATCAAAGAAAGGGAACCCAAAAAACATGTTACTGGCTGGAGCAGAGCTCGACTCTCACATGTGATGCATCGCACACACACACACACATACACACGCACACACTAAATCTGGCCTCATAAAACTCCCTGAAGGTGGACAAGGTGTCAGAGCTTCTGGTGACAGTGAGGAAGGTGAGGCTCAAATGCAACTGAAGTTCCCCATGCAACCCAGGTTCAGTGGCACCTGCCAAAACCACAAGCTCGCCCGTGGTGTTTCCACAGGAGTGGAACAGTTTTTCGGGAGCAGCAGGCCGCCGTGTTGAACACCCTCGCTGTCAAGGACGATAAAGAGGGGAGAAGACACAGGCAGCCTGACAGAGGAAGACGTGACACTGATCCAAGAGGTCGTCAAGCTGATGTCCCCTCTGAAAGTGGAAACCACTCAAGGATCTCCCCAGACCAGACTGAATGAAAAGGCATCTCCCGCCAGAGGAGAGAGAGAGCTACCGGTAACTAGGCCAATAATTTATAGGCTATAGGTCCAGGTTCGGAGAGCACAGCATCCGGGTCTGGATCCGGAGAGCGGTTTGCTTATTAGGGACCACTACCTGTGTAGGCTGCTGTTTCAGATCGGCGAAGACGAACTGATTTGCATTGAAACTATAACGTTTATCAAAAAAAACCATAAAGCAGGATGTGCGAGTTAAAGTTAGTGTGTTGAGGTGTCGTGACGGTGACGCCGCTGTTTGCTATTAATAGTTTCACCTTCTTTACATTTGAAAGCAGTTCTGAGAGACGAGTTTGTGAAAAAGGTTATTTTTGTTGTTCATACAGAAACAGCAGCACCGCGTTCACTGCTGAGTGAACCGAGCTGCTGACGGTGTAAAGTCATTAGGGCACGCTGCATTCAAGTTAGTCTACTGTTAAATGTGTGAGGTGTTATTTAAAGTGTAACTGGAGAGAGAGAGAGGACAGGAAAGAAGGACTGGTTTAAAGGGAAGTCCAGGTCTGGTTTTATTTTAGCTTTTTTTTTATTATTTTGCACCACAAAGGACTTCTGAAGGGTTGTTTGTGAAAGGGTGTTTTCAAAAAGAAAAACAGCATAAATCCAAAGCTTCCTGAGTTGCAGGACTAAAGAAACAAATATATGAAGTAAAAGTTTCACTTCCAACGACTTGCTGTCTGCTTAACAAGAACCAAAGGAATAAAAATCAAACTATCTCTACCATATTGAATTGCATAGCATCATATTCTTTTTGAATAGCATCATGTTGAAAGCACACGGTGTTGAATCAAATCGTGTCGAATGGCACCGCATCATAAACAGGGCTGGGTACTGCCGCCGATTCCCCAAATCCATTAAAGTCCGATTCACAAGGTTTCAATTCAATTCAGTATCGATTCAGTTAGAGATACAAAAAATATTCAACGTTTATATTATGAATGGAACCCAAAGCAGGTCCTCTAAGGTTGCTCCTTGGTACCAACAGGTACAACACAGCGACTTCTTCCCAAACGTCTTGCATATGGATTAGCTTTTGTCCAGCTCTTCAATGTCTTCAGGGTTTTTTTAAATCAGAAATTCAGCCACATCCACCATGTTTTTATGTCTCAAATGACCAGATCAGCGATGGATGGAGATGCGCATCCCTAAAAGCCCTGGGCTTTCGGGGAAGCAGAACTCTAGTGTGCATACAATATTTGATTCCAGCCATCATGATTCCAGCTGCAGTACAGTGTAATTAGTTGTATTCCCAAGTCTCATTTCCTGTTCAACAGCGACTGCTACCCCACTTTCAGGGGTTCTTAGGGTGTCAGTGAGTAACACAGTGAACACAGCTTTCATTTATTTCCCTTGGCACCAGCACCCTCTTGAATGGCGCTCACTCTGTCCATTATTACGCCCTCTGTCACTAACAGGATAGAGATGTTAATAATTTATTCATTCATGGAGGGAGAATTCTAATTTTTCTGGAGGTCAGAGGTCGGACTCCAGCACAGACTAGCACCCTGGAGCTGGGCAGGGATTTAATGTCTTGCTCAAGGACACTTGTGCATTTAATGAGGAAACTGGAAATGGGGAATGATAGATAGCCAAAGCCTCTAAACATCAGATAGATCACACACACTATTCTAAGTGCGGTTTTATTGACCGAAAATATAAATGCTCACTTTCTACTAGCGTCTTCGTTTTACCTGAACTGACGAGTTCTAGCAGAGAAAGCAGCAGCCGATTCATTCTCCCAGATCTTTGTCATTGACCATCTCATCTCATCTCCGATGTTAAATCACCACGCTTTGTTCCCTTCCAAGACTTCGCAGAGCTTACTTCAAGTGTCAACAATTGGTAATCAAAGCCGCCCTGCGTGGTCACAACCACGGGACGCTGGGCTCACGAGTAAGATTTCCTGACAGGATGTGTTGCATGTTTTGCATTTCCAATTGTGTCCACCGTGTGGCGCCAGAGAACACACACAACATACCAGACATGCATTATGTTACATATCAAGTGCAGACCAGACCATGAAAATGTTAAATCAGGATTGTGAAGTTAGAAATACTTCCTGTTGCCAGTAGGTGGCACTTTGAATATAACTTAATGTTGGCATGTAAATGTCTTCAGGCCAGGACTCTTATCAAACATGTTCAGTTTGGGGGAGATTGGAAAATGTATATTTGAGTTATAAAAACTTCCTCTTTCATGGCAAATCACGCACACACCATTCGACAGATCTTAAAAAGATTTTGCATTTTGCCAAACCCATGGCCGACGTTTAGGTTTCATCTTTCTCCGTAGTTTCAACGTCACATCTGTGTTTCCAGCTTGATTCTGCTAAAACACTGTATGTTACAGAGGTTTCATATCAGACTCGCATCAACAAGGATTCTGGGAGGTACTGGTCCAGGCTCATGTAACTGCATCCTCCCTTAAACACTTGAAGCGCATTTTTCTCTGAGCTCAAGCTTTTCTTTAACCAGAGTTCACTAATCCGTCCGTACCCACCACTCACTGATTTTTGGATAACAGCATCTGCTCCACAGTTAAATTATTACCTTTAATAAACCCGTCTCTCTTTAATGTAAGAAATATTTTTTCTACGTTGGAAATGAGCTACTTTTTAGTTCCACTTTATTGCCAGCAATTTTTATTTCCACTTAACTAAAATGCCATTAAATAAATAATAATACTTCCATGTGAGCAGTGTTGTGGCAGTTTTTTTTTCTCCACCCTAGTAGAAAATATCTTTAAGGGTATGTCTGCCCCAGTGAGAGCAGCCTTTAGTGAAAAACAGACGGGCATGAAGGAGACTGTCTTGGCCTTATGGCTTCCTGTGGCACGTCATTAGTCTGCCTAATTAGATAATAATGACTCTGCTTTCCATTACAGGCTGGTGTAGTACACATGGCGCTCAGAGCTTCAGACCACCTTATCCATGCCAAGGCAAGTCAACTCAGCTGACAAAGTACTTCAGAGACTGCTTGCTCTCCTGAATCTCTCTCCTTTTATGTCTTTTTGATTACTCACACAACCAGTCCCCCCCATCCCCCACCCTTTCTTTTTTGCATTCTCAGCTGCTGCCATGGTCATGAAGCAGAAATGCTATTCTGACGGACAAGCAAAGCACACACTGCTCATTTGCAGCGATTGCTGGTGTTGTAGCGTCTGTGTGTTCACAGCAGAAAAGATGAGAGGAATACTGGACATAAAAAAAGACAGGGCTTCTCAAATACCAGCTTCTTCGGGCAATATTTGAATTTTGCAGAACGTGCACACTGATTCCGACTTCAACGAAAAGCAGAGTCAACTGTTGTCCCCCGTCAGCGAGCCTCTAAAGACACAAAAATCGGGTGGATTTTCAGCAAAGCTTTACTGCTGTGTGACTGAATACGATGTATTGATGAGAGTTATTCAGAATTTATTCCTACAAAGACTTCAGGCCTCAGTAACGACTCATCTCTGTTTTGCAAATGGAGAAAAGGTGGTTGAAATGAGTTTTGGTGGGTTCACTTTACGCCAGCGGGGGAACCCTCAGGGCCGCCCTTCTTCAAAGAAGACCAAACATATCAGCAAGTTAAATGTTATATTGCATATCTTTTTATCTCCTCTAATTCAAATTTTAACCTCATTTTCTTTTACAATTGCTTAAGAAATTAAAAGTTTAATGTCCTAAAATCATGAAAATGGAGTTATCCAGTCAGATTTTTCTTTTCTTGTTGTTGTTGTTGTTGTTGTTGTTGTTGTTGAGCCAAAGAATAAGGTTCACTGGCTCACTCATTTGTTGGGACTTCATCACCAGGACACAAGCTGCATGTGTTTGTTTAGGAAGTGGCAGGTGGATTAACCAAACACATTTATAGTGGGGGGGGATCATTGCCCCTCGGCCAGCGGTTACCAACCTGTGGGCTTGGTACAATTCTGGTGAAAAGATTTAATTAGAATATAAATATAAATGATATTTTTTAATCTTTAAAAACATTAAAATGTTGATTTTATTTTGAAATGTTTTAAGTGTTATTCATTCTACTTATTAATGTTAATTGTATTAAGGCCTGTCACTGTGATAAGCCGATGATAGGAACTTTAATCTCCTATAGTTGTTTGCCGTCAAAATGGACAGCTGGTTATAATTAAATGGAAAAGGCATGGATATGTTATTATATTATTAACGTCTTATGTATTTGAAAATCTTCTGAAGCACTTTAAGTCTTGTTAGCTACATGACTTAGGTACGTTTTTATGTCTCTATGTGCATTTCAAGAAACAGGAAATCATCCAGTTTTAAATGATGGCCAGTTTGACACTGGGTTTCAAGTTTACGAGTTTACAACTACACCTTTACATTTACAAATTTAAAGCAATGTGATGTTTATGATTTTTTAAAAACTGAGGTATGTACTGAAATGTGAGTTTAGCGTACAATTACACCTCTGTTGTTGTGACTTTTCTACGTGAACATCTCGGCTTTCAATTACAATACGTTGTTCATCAAGAAAGAAGAAAGGAGTTCTAGACACAGTTTGAACCATCACATCAGTGTAAACCCGGTGTCATGAACGTTACTGAGAAAATGTGCATCAAGTTCAAATTAGCATTCAGGCATGGCTTCATCAATGCAACTGTCATGTTGAATGAATGTAGTCAATATACGGCTGCCCTGAATGTAATGAGTGTGTTCATGTCATATCAATCACTAGTGCAAATATTCATTAACAAGACCTAATCACCATTTCAAAGCCAGTGATAATGGCCACAGTGATGCGGGGACAACAGAGGCCTTCAGTCTAAATCAAAACAATTTAAGGGGTTGATTTCCCACAATGACTGCCAATTCAGCTGATGAAATGAATGTTCCGCTTCAGCAGCTGAGGGAGCGTGAAAAAAAAGAAAGAGATTTCTCGCTCATTTAGACGAAAATTTTCTCCGTCTCGATGCTGCAAATGTGACCTCCTCGCTTACCTGGCAACCAGAGGAGGAGAGAGAGAAAAAGAGAGGAGCCTCATCCTGCAATCAAACAATCAATCACCTGCAACAAGACACAAGAGGGGCAGCGATCATTACGCACACAAATCAAACGTTTTTCAAAAGCAGTAAATCATCCGCAGATCACAGCAAAACTGACATGAAGTCATCTCACACATCTGCGAGATGTTTTGGTCAGTGGTGTTTTTCTATTTAAATGCAAATGAAGCCAAAAGTTTCCCGCAGCCACAGAGCCACCGGCCGGGCCGATTAGATTAATTAGATATTTTATGTATAAAAGCAGTGGGACCGCTCGTGGCGTCAGGCGGGTTTCTCTGTCCGGGACAAACAGCAGCATATGCACATAGTTCTGAAACAGAGAAGGTACAGTGTAAAGCTGAAATACTATAAATGTATTTTGGATAAACTCAAGAAGTTTCACAGGGAATCTGCTTTTTGTTGTTTTTCCAGCAACGTAAGGAAAAACAATGTTGTTCCACTTACTGTTCTCTCCCTCTCTGTCTGCTCTGCGTCTCTTTGTGGTTTTGGTCGACCACATCACAGTTAACACACCCAGGCTGAATCTTGTCCACCCTCAGGACAAAAACACCCAGACACAAGCTGTTTGGTGCACGCGGTTAAATGCAGTGAAGAGCGTACACAGATCTGTTTCACCGGTGGAAATGAAAACCACTGCTTCACTAAAAAGGACAAGGGACACTCGTTTGAAAGAGGCGTGAAAGGCCACGTCCACACTTATACGCTTTTCCTACATTTCGTCCTTCTGTCCACATGACTCCAGAGTTTTCGAGCGTTTCGTAAACGCTGCTGGACCTGTTTTATTTAGAAAACCAAAGACTTTTTGAAAAGATGACGTAGACACCAACAGTCGCTCCCTGATTGGCTCTCATCTGCCTCGACTACAAGTGGTGACAGCAACATGAATAACGAATTAAAAGCGTTACCCCCCTTCTTGTTTTTCCTAGCAGCTGTTGTTTAGTTACATTCTGCATTTTAACGCTACAACCGTCTTTGCTCTGTTCCTGGTTTGTTGTATTTTGTGCTACTAATCAACTGCAGAGTCAACAGTCTGCTTCCTGTTTACAGCGTTTTCTATGTATGCAGTTTCAGGTGTGTTAGTGTGAACGGAGAGATGGTTTCTGATACAGAGGTGAAACGGTCGTCTGGACGGAGATCATAGTGTGAACGTAGCCAAAGAAGCCAACTACGTCAAACCGTCACTAAACAGAGGAAGTGGTTGGATGACACCACTTATCGGTCTTCAGATCTCTCACTCCAGCAGCTTAACACCCATTCACACCAGAACTCATGTGACCTGGAGGACTCTCAAGGTGCTAACAGCCCCACAGGAGGTTAAATACCTGGGACTCCCCACTAGTCAGAACTGAAGAAATCTTTCAGATGAGAGATGAAGCGCATTCAAGAACCTTGAGCACAGTCTTTTGAGTCTTCAGATATATCACACACAGGGTGCAAACTTTGCTTATAGCTTCACATCAGCTTTTCCAAAAGCATACCAAGGTTTGATAGACAAACAAAGCTATCGAGTAGCTTTGAGCAACGCTGCAACCTCCAAGACTACAGAATAAAAGCCGTACATCAGCTCACGGCACGACTGGAGGTTTCCTCAAACCTGCAGGTAGCACAGCAGATCTTGCCAAGGATTCGTCTTCCTTAAAAAGCCGACTGGACATTCCTGTATTACATAACAGGAGGAAGAAGGGATGAATGTTTCTGGTATTCCCCATCTGTTTGTTGATGAGATATTAGCATTCATATTTTGTTTCGAGAGGGAGGAGAGCATAGCGACGCCTGCAGAGCATGAAGTTCTCCTGCCTCACCAGCCCCCCCCCCCTTTTTTTTTTTATTTTTGAAAACTTTCCTCTCCTGGATCCTCGGGAGATGTAATTACTGTGCAGTCAACTTGTAAGACCCATAGTCCCTGGGAATGCTTCTCCCTTATCGACCATTCCTGGTTGTTATTTTTAACAGCTCGCATCAGAAAACGGCTGTTGTGCAGCGTTGCTTTGCTAAAATGTACTATACCACACTCAAGGTAAAAATGGGATTAATTCACACGATGCACTCAAAGCATTGTGGGGCATCTGGAGATGCAGGGCGAGTGGTTTTGCTTGGGGCTTGAGCCGTGACATCTAAAAGGGGTTACATTACGGCTGAGGATGTGACGTGCAGTATCGCACACGGAGGGAAATATTGATCAGCGAGCAATCACACGCCACACGTCGCCGCGCATAATATTATTTCAGCTTTCATTTTCCCAAGGAACGACCAGAGAGTTGACACAATCTCTCTAACGGTGCTGCAGTACTAACTTCCCTAATAATTTGTGCCTCTCCATGGCTCATTGGTTTCATATTGAGTTTTATAATTCTGTGAGCCACACAGCTCGAGTGGAAACTGATTGCTCTGGGCTGTGCAGAGTAACTATATGAGGAACTGTGCCTCTATCTTCCTCGTTGTTGTTCCTTTCAAACATGCTTCATTCTCTCCTTTCACCTGTCGTATTAAGAAAAAATCTATCTATTAACCCTGACGAGGACAATACAGGTGTAGACTGCATGTGTTTTCTGCAGGCCGCCAGTCATTGTGTTTCCATATGCATTTAAAGAGCCAATTCCAGGCACTTGCAGCTACAGTAACAATTATGGTGACATTACTTATTATGCGATTAAAAAAAACATAAAAACCCCACTGCTTACACGTACCAGGTGCATGCATTTCATTATATGGCTCATAGAAAAGAGACACGGCAAACCTCTGACGTCACGCAAACAAACATCTACTCCATCACATCGCCAATGTTTCCTCTCCCGCCGGACGCCACAGAATACTCAAGAAATAATTCAGGGTGTTGCATTATACTGATAAGAATGTGAGTTGTGCCACTTAAAAAGCTCTGGCACATCTTTTATTAATAAAGTGTGTGAAATACAGCCGTCCACAAAGCTCTGAAAACTATGCCGAGCTAACACAGACACTCATTTAGTGTCAATTTATGCAACAAGGAGATATAAGAAACACTTTGTTGTGGTGGAGAGTGAATTTCTAGCTCTTCAGAAAAGTAGTATTTGAACAAAGAGGGTCCCTTTTAAACCCGAGACATTATCAGAGAAACAAGAGGGTTCATTTCAGTTTGGAATCAGAGTGTGTGTGTGTGTGTGTGTGGTGTGTGTGTGTGTGTGTGGGGGGGGGGGAGTGTGTGGGGGGGTTTGGAGACGTGGGCCAAAGACGCTCTGCACTGCGTTTAGAAGGAGGCTTTCAGTATGTTCCTTGATCTCGCAGCTTACATAATATAATTAAGCAGTTTAATCTGGCTTTATTGACGCAAGCACTGAACACAGCAGTGTCATGGGGGGGGGGGGTCCCATCAGACCCACTATACTCCCCCCATTTCCCTCCTCGGCACATACGGATTGATAACAGGAAAAGAAAAGTCTTTCTTGCATCACGGCGCCAGGGTTTGCCAGGAGGAATCGGTTTGTTCCAAAGCGGCGCGCTCTCGTCGGCCTGCCAGCATCACGTCCTACCGGCTCCTACGGAGAGAGACTGCGAGGGGGTTGCCTCTCCGATATCATTCACGAGGAAAAAACGGGACGGCAGTTTAAAGCGGAGTGAATACACAGACTGCGGGATCCATTCCATTTGATTATTGCGCCATTTGAATTATTAAACACGAATGCAGAATTGCTGGTGGTAGTGGGCGGAGGCGGAGTATCAGGGATAAGTGAAGGGAGATGAGGAAAAAATATAACTGTGCAAATCAAACCCTGAGTGCTGAATTTTAAAAATGAAATGCATTATTCATGGCTAATCACTTCTGGCAGTGATTGCGTGAGCACAAAGTGCAAATGGTGGGGAGTTGACAAACGCGCAACAAACACAACACAGTTAAGATGTAAATACTTCTATTAAGCCTCCAACATACACGAGGTGAAGTTGAAATAAGGTGCTGCAGCTTGACTTTTGATTTACAAAGACTCAGTGGGAGGCTGCCACGTCTCCACAACAGGACAGACTCCTTATCTCTGCAGTAAAGACAGAAAGAAGATTGTCAAACTTTGCAGGAGACGCTGATCGTCCTCTGCATGTGTATTCAAATTCATTGTCCAAAAAAAACAAGAGTTTTCATTATCCAAGCATGCTGCCACAACCCTGTCTCACTGCTTAATATGTGCAGTATATATAATACTAATGTGTTTTTCCAAATGCATGTTGGAGTGAACTAAAGTGCTGACAGGTTTACATTTACTGGAAGTAGTTTTCCCAGTCCAGGACGTACAACACATAGGGGACGAGGTCTGGGTGGATGACGAGACTTTGACATCAGATTTTCACATCTTCTAAAGATAGTTTGAAGTTAAAGGCGCTATGTGTATGTTTTGCTGTTGCTACATAGCTAACATCAGCATTAACAGCTGTTTTCTTACCGGTCTACTTCATCTTCATCCCTTTACTCATGAACAGCTGTGTCCAGTAACACCAATGTTAACTCTCATCTCTATCACGTGTTTATCTTCTACCAAACGTAGCATGCTAACCAGCTAGCCCTGGCCAGTCTCGTCACTTTCTGATAGCGACTCACTATATCCTTCCTTACTGCCCTGAAGACGCAGCGCTGCCCAGAGGGCGAATCATAACCTCTTGTCTAACGTAACGATGGCTGAAGCTCTTGTCAAGCAACAATCACCACCACCTGCTCCTGGCAACAACAAAAAACAAACACATTTGGTGGAAGAAAAATGGAACAGATAGCCTCTCTAAGGAAAGATTAGGGTTTTGGCTAAATATTGAAAAAGTCAGCATGTGTTGCTGCATTAAGTTGCATCAATATAAACAACAAGTGTTAATCATGCTAATAAATATTCTTTATTAACATTGGATCAAGTGATTAGGTGCATTATGAAAGGGATTTTTTTTGACTGTTTCAGTTCAGTCCCATCAACGTTGTTTCCCGCCTCAACAGGAAGCTCTAATAACCTGCCCAACACCGAATGGTAGCTGGACACAGTTAGCAACTAGCTGCTCAACATAATGCAGCATTTAGCAGCTAAAAGCCTGATGATATTTCCCTGGAGCGAAGATTGAATCAATTATTTTTGCCTAAATTATGTGCAGTAGAAAACATTTTGTGATTACACTGAAAAGATGTGTGTTTGGTTGTAGATATCAGACCTATACAGATGTGAAGTAGCAACACGCTAATAAATGAAGCTAATCTAGATTTCCTGATGCTATACTGCACGGCTCCTGCTGGGATCATAAACACCGCATCACAAATTTTCCAAATGCCCTCGAAGGCTGACTCACAAGGCTTGTTCTGAGACCTGGGAGCTGAACGCTTCAAGATTAGACCTTAATTTGTATCACCCTGTGCACTAACATGAAATCCCAGTCTGGGTGTTCACATGTTGTGGTTGGGCTGTCTAACGTCAGTAATGTAAAGTGGGACTGGAGGGGTGGATGAAGGCGAGCCAGTTTTTCACCTGCAGGAATTAGCTGCGAGAGACGCAGCACTCCAACAAATGTGCAAAACGCCCACAACACATGTCAGGGAAAAAAACAAAATGTGATAGACAGAGAACCGAGTGGAAAGACAGCGACAGACCTACAATATGTTTATGTTCTGAAAAAGGCTCCATCTGCGATTCCTATAAAGGTTTAATCAGGACAGAAAGATTTCTGGCAGAATGCTTCTGTGTGAGGCAGAAAATGAAGGGGCTTTTCAAAGCTTCCTCTCATAAGCAGAGATTGATAGATTGTGTGTTTGCCATATAATGCTCTGGCTAAAAACCCATTTTACATTCATAAAAAAAAAAAAAAAGAGGTGCTTATCTTCAAATGTCATTTAAACACAGAGGAGTCTGAGTCATTTAGCCAATTCATCAGAGAGGAAATTAGACATTCATAATGGAACAATATGTGACCAGATTGTCAAGGACGTGGAGGCGACCTGCAACACTTTCCTGATAAATCATAAGACCCAGTTCTTAATTCAATCTTACCACACGTGCTGCAGCCTTGTTTCTACATGCTTCTTCTCCACATGTGCCTGTGGTGTGCCGGGGAAACAGGCATTTACATAAGGATATTAAATTGCATTAATCATTCAAGGTAGCAGAAATGTTTGCTTTGATTTATGGCGAGTGGCTTTTAAGTTAAAGATGGTGGGGATTGTTCTCCGCAAACAATTCAATCACTCAGTGCCGTTTTCTTGTAGAGGGCACAGGGGATAAGGAGCAGCGAGGAGGAGGAGAGGGAGGGAGGGGCGGGTGTACATGGAGTAGAGGGGAGCTGAATAATTAACTGAGCCTCAGGGGAGGGCTTTGCAAACTCTTCAACGTCGCGGAGGGGGCCCGTCCGTGCGAGAGAAACGAGCGACTCATTCCTCATTCATGGAAATGGCCCGCTTCCTCCCGAGTCATACGGCTGCAGTCTAAAAATACTCCAGAGGTCATTTGCCAAGCTTATTACGATCAATACTTCCCTCCCTATACCCCCCCCACCCCCACTTTACCCAGCTGCTCCCAGGTGGGATGCCGCTGCGCTCAGAAAGTCTTTGCAGCAGCGAGGGGGGTCCAGCAAAACTGTGTTGAGTGAAGCACTCAGGGGTCAGATCTGAACGGCGAGCGGCGACAGGAAACAGATGGCTAATCATGACATAACAGAGGTCACAGAGTTGTTCACATTGCAGCCTGGGATTAGGCCAATGTATGGGTTTCAGTAAAATATGACAGGCTTAGTGTTGGAAAAGCGATTCGCCGAGTACCTGCCAGTTAACGGCGTCTGCACTGATGTGACAGAAATGAGGATTTGATTTCACTTGACAGTGTCGGGGGAGTCGCTCTGTGAAGTCTCGCCTCTTCAGCTGCTGCTAACCTACCTACATTTATTTCATTAGAAAGTTTTAGCGGAGTCTTTTATTGTCTCATGGTAAAGTTTTATTTAAAGTGTTCAGATTTTAACCTTTCATTTTTAGGGATCAATATGGCATCACATGTTTCACTCCAATCTAAAATCACAGGAAAGTGCAGTTTATATGAAGGTGTTCAGAGTGGGCGTGCCCAGGTCCAGTGGGACTTCATATACATGCATGTGGCGGCGCCGGTAATTGGCCTGTTTGCAATATAAACCATACAGAGATAATTGGCCTGGCTTATGTTTCTCAACGTGATGCTTGTGTGTCGCGCGCCGCTCTGCACTCACATGCATTTGCGATGCACCACGCGTCGGAGGAGGAGGGTAATTGTCAGAGTCCAGGGTCACTCTGGAGGCAGCGGGGAGGCCTGCATGGCGGGACGTCTGATGCATTCAGAGGTTTACACATACTGCCCAAAAAAAAGGAAAAAGGAAAAAAGATTGCTCCAGTCCAAATGAGGAAGATGTGGCTGATGTGGTGCAGATGCAGTAAGTTCCCCTCGGTTCACTTTCAGGTCTATAGAGGGAGATCAATGTCACGCTTTACGATCAAAAGGTGGCTCAGTGGTTATAGCTCTGCGGCTCAAAAGCACTGCACACACGTGTCCCCTCCTCCTACTGTGTAGTTTGCATGTTCTTGTGTCCACCCCCCACCCCAGGACTGTGCACTCATGAAGCCCCTGCTCTTGCACCACATGCAGCCATTTGAGTAAAATGCTCTTTTCCTTCAACACACCTGCGGGGGCAATTGACTGTTCCATCAGATATACCGTCTTCTAATGGCACCCAATTGACTCTGTAATCAGAGATCCAACTGAGATAAGTAATCCAGTGTAATGCGCTCCCTCCATATAGCTTGAGATGTAATATTGAGGTCAGAGAAGAAAATGTACCTGTGGGAAAATATTCGATATAGACATTCTAAAGTTTTACTTTACGTATTAAAAGGAATGATCCGGAAATTAGGGATTTAATTTCCATAAAAACTGAGGGACTTCTGAGAGACAGATTAAAAACAGATGAGGACTGAAACTGTAGTCCCGAGTGACATATGTTCTGGAAGTTTACCATTCATATACAAAGAAAACTAAGAACATGGGCACGACTCTACTACAGCTAAAAAAAATGATAAGTTGCTTAAGTGCGTCTCTCTTATCCATGACACCAAACTAATCTTGTCTTCTAATGTCACCAACAGCTTTGTAGCTTTAATCTGTGCTGTCTAAAAAACATCACCACCTTTAATACTCCTGCTCTTCACTGTCACAGCTGTTTGTCGAGCTGCTGATGTTCACCTCCTCGTGGTCGTCTGCCTCCGCCACTCAAACTAGTTTAATGTTATATCTCTATTTGTCCAGAATCAGAAAGTGAAGATTTATTATAATTGCTGCGTGGAAAAAAAAGTTACTCAGTTCGTCCTCGAGTCCACATGAATGTTTGAACCGAATTTGAAGAAAGAGACAATGCATTCACAAGGCCGAAATCATGTTTTATGAGGTCACAGTGACCTTGACCTTCGACCTTTGATCACGAAAGTCTAATCAGTTCATCCTCGAGTCCAAATGAATGTTTCTGACAAATTTTAAAGAAATCTCTCAAAGCTTTACGGAGAATACAAGAGTGGGACGGACAACCTGAAAACATGGCCGCTCCTGTATAGACCGATGGAGTGATGGAGTATTTCTCCATTATAACAAACGTCAATGAGATTGTAGCGACTTCAGGAAGACGTTTCTGGTTTCATTTGTATGACACGCTACTAAAAGGATTCGCCGTCAGTCCAAAGCAAACGAATGAACTCAAGATCAACTTTTTTATACCGTGTGGAAACTTAACAACAAACCAAATAACTACGGCCAACAAAAGAAACTCCTCTCTACTTCCCCACACAATTGAACAGGAGCTTAAATCAACCATGGCACCATCCAAAATATAAACCCAGTCCCTCCAGTCATTCATGGCGCCTACAGAGATTTAGAAGGAAGTTTTCTCACATATGAGAAGTGCATTTACTGCAGCGCATTTCATCCTAGTTCTGTGTACAGGTTCATTTTTTATCCAGTTACTTGTGTCACTGCATTTTGGTTTCTCATCACAGTGTTTTATTCTCGTCCTTGAGGGATCGGGGATAAACATGTCGTTTGCTGTAATAAAGAAAAACATCAGCTTAATTTATGACCACAGCCCCTTACCTTAACTTTACACTCTGATTTCTTCTGTGAGCCGACCAAGAGGCCCGTCGGGTGCCCCCTCCCCCCCCAACAACACTGTGAGTACAAGTGATCCCATTTAGGCCGTTTCCCCCGGAGAGGCCACGCAAACGCTGCTGCTCCACTGAGCATCTGCTGTAAGTGAAATGTTTGCCCTGTGACAGACAATCCATTACAGAGCTTTAAATCCACGGCAGCACCTTCCAAACGCGCCGCTCCTTCACTCATTTAACTCCTGGAATGTTTTCAAATCAAAATCACCTTTTACAATACGAAGCGCAAAACACTGAAACCCCGTTAATTTCATTTCATGCACCACCGTATAATTCAAATTATTTCAGACATGTTCAACAGGGACAAGTATTATGAGATTAGGTGCCACACCTCAAAGTACATATTTGATCTAGCCCAAGCAGTCGTCGTAGTTGTGAGGTGTTACGCACAATTAGCTGACACGGTTGGCTCGTCAGCGCCCCGATGTTCCACGAGGATAACAGCTGTCAGCGTAGCGGCCCGTAGCGGCGATCATAAAAAAAAGGAGGAAGGTTGCGAAAGGTCCCAGCGTGAGATAAATATTTGATGGAGATTTTAATAAAAGGCTTAACAAACTGAATTATTGAGGGGACAAGTCTCAAGTGAACTGCACCCAGAGCTAAACGGGTGTACAGTTAATTATTTAGTCACCCATATTTAGCTATAAAAAATAAGAAAAAAAACTCATCATGCTAACAAGGTGAATGACCTCCTGACTGACTCCCTCAGCCCTTCACCAAGTAGTGAAATATGTCTGTTCGCTGACAGATATTGATTCAGGATAAAACAGATTGATCCATGAGGTTTGTGTTTTTTCTTTTTATAGGAGCTTTGAAAGGAGCTCGGGGTCGAAAGGTTAAATCTGCCATATTGTTTTCCATAAAGATCAGAGTCTGCAGAAGAGATACAGCAGCGGCAGAGACAGCACGCGGACAAGAACCCTGGACGTTCAATAGAGGCACTCTGCCTCAAATAAGACTTTGAACCTTGACCTCTGACCTTTCTATAACACCACATTTATTGACTCCTGTCAGAGACCGTTCAGAATTACAACAGGCAAAAAGTCAGTCCCGTTTCAGCTCTCTGTGTTCACATACACAGTATTTTAATGCACCCAAATTCCCAATAAAGCAGTTCTGTGTTTACATGTTTTTGTGTTTCTGTTGTCAGACGACAGGAGCAAGTTTGAAATCGTGACTGAAACGTGGCCCATTAAGACGACATGTGAACCAGCAGTCACTTCCAAGCTGCTGCTAAAATCCTGATTTTATAACCACGACGTCGTCCGACAAAAATCACCAAACGCATCAGTTAAAGACAAAAAATACTGAGCTGCGACTTCGGTTATATTTACTCATGCAATAATCACTCGAAGATGGAAGTTAGTAGCTCATTCACGTCAGCATAGAGAGGTGTGTCTGCGGGGGGAGAGCCAGACCTTGCGATCACTGGGCATTACTGGCGACTCTATTCTAAGGTTTGTCCAAATAGTCAATAGAATTGTCACAAGTTGCAAAAGGCGTCCGGAAAGTCAGTGAATCAAGGGCCAAAGGTGCTAAGTTGTAGTTCATTTACGCTAAATCATTCTTGAAACATCAACGACCAATGGTGTAACTTCGTCACTCAGTCAGTCAGCCACAGAAACCTGCCTGCTGCAAGTCCAGCCAAAAATGTGCAACAAAAAAAGTGAGCATACAGAATAACTACAGGCTTATCAATACATTTGGCCTCATTCTACTACAGCTTAAAATGCACTAAATGTAATCAAATCCTTATTTCACCAACGGAAAAAGTAAAAAAAAATAATCCTTTAATCTCTCAATAGATTTAAAAAAAAAAAAAAACTGCACTCACTCTGTTGACAGATTCATTTTAGAGAAGGCCTTAACAATTTGTTTTGAAATGTTTACATGAACATTTCTTATCGTGTCATGTCATATGGGATCTTAAAATCATATATATTTGGTTCATGGAGGTCTCATTTGTTTTGGATGTACTGCACACACACACACACACACACACAAACACACACACACACACACACACCTCCAATCATCAGTTCCACAAACTGGAAAATACTAGAACACAATATAATGCGCTGTAATAATACTTTTATGCTATTTTCTTTGTTCTCGTGGCTCGAGGACGATAAGGGGGTGTGTTGGCGTCTCCGTGAGGAATGGCAGCAGTTGTTCAGTTGATGCATCGTCTTCTATCCCTGTAGCTGAAAACACGTCTGACTGACTGAGGGGTGTGGAACTTCAGCTGGAGTGGAGTTTTTTTTCTTCCACATACTGAGAGCCTGAAGGGGCCTGAGAGTGAAAACACATCATAATAAAGGTTTTAACAAGAAATCCAGACCACTCAGCAGCTCTCCCCCCTTAATGGCAGAGTCACTGGTATTGATCAACACCCCATCAACTCCCCGCTGATGTATCAGATTCATTCTGAGGCCTGAGCCGGCGAGAGCCTTACCTTTAGTCTAGCTGCTCGACGCCAGCTCCATCTTAAAAGCTGCACTAATCAATATCTTTGTATCGATACTGCATCAAATGAGTGTGTGTAATGATAAAAGGTGCCGATTCGCAGTGGCGTCCAGCTCCCCTCTCTTTCAGCTCATCGCTTTGGTTTATTAGCCTGTAATCTGTTGACGGTTCAGTTCTCAGGAGGTGGCGGAGACCAAAGCCGAGCAAATATTCCTCGTACGTTTGTCGGGTCAACTCCAAATAAACTCTGCTGTTGACGTGTGCAGGAGGATGTACATAAAATAGGCAACTTTAACAAGCTCAAGCCCAAGCACCAATCCCATCACCTTTGGGTGTCATGGTCTGAGAGTGTGACTTTTCATTAATCTTGTCTGCTTGTTAGTATTTTCTCTAACTCACACTTTGAGCAGAGGGAATTTCAAGTGCCCATCTGCCAAAGTCATTAGAATTCAGAAACACACTTTCCATTACAAAGCCCTCTAGATGATGTCAACATAATCAATAATGCCATTACCTTTCAATTAGCTGCAATCATGCTGAGTTTATTAGATTAACACTGCAATAATATCCCTCAATAAAACTGAGGAATCTTTTTTTGGGAAGTCAATGGATGTAACCGCCTCCTGCAATCTGCACTTCAATCTGCTCTTAACCGTCCCTTTGATATCTTTAATGACTCGAGTACATCTTCCTGTAACGTCTCCTCCAGCTTTTTCCTTTTTCATTTGCCACAGTGATGAATCTGTACAGCAACACGCCCGGACCAAACATGGCTTTAAACCAGAGACCGGGTCAGTAACTGGAAACCTTCCAGGTATTTTTTCCGGGAGCGCGTGCTTGATTGTGGCATTAAATATCCTGCAGACACCGCTGTCGTAAAAGGCGGAGGGTTTATATCATTTTTAAACTTCTGCATTGGGACACTTCCTTTGCTCATGTTTTACTACTTCTGCTGCTTTTATAAATGTATATTGGACCCTTCGCTGCCATCAAAAAGAAAACTTTGGAAAAGTTTTCAGGGGGGGGGGGTGTTTAAAGGAGTGTACGTCAGAGGGAGAACACAATCCACTTTGATCACAACATCTGTGCTGTAGTACTTCTGTTCCTTGTTATGTCATGGGAGCAGCAGAATACTCTCCATTAGAGCTTCTAACCAGGACGGGGTGTTCCTCCTTGTTTATCCACCACGGTTTCCCGCTGGCGTGAAAGGGCTGTCGGTTAATTTTTAATTTCATCCTTTGAAACACATCAGTAAAGTGGGTTTCCTAATTAACCCCATTGCCTATGCAGATTGAGGCAAGAGGCAGCCTGAAACAACACAAACCTCCAAAGTGTTGTCTGTTTTACTAAGAACTAGTTCCATCACCTAAAACCTCGGCATCGCCTCTTAAATAAAAAACAAAAAATCCAAACATCGACGTTAGTTTGTTTCCCGCTGGTCAAAAACAGAGAAACACCCTCATAATATAAGATGGTAAAGTTTACTTCAGTGAATGATCTCTCTCTCTCTCTCTCTGTTTTATCTGTGTGGGTACAATTATTTCCTCCCCCACCTACTGTGAATTGGCCTTTTTTTCATCTCCCTCCATCCTCTTCCACATCTGACAGCAGAAATAACAGGCCTGGAGATGGTCACATATCTGCTGTGTGAACAGGGAAAACAAAAAGCCCACATCAGCCCAGAGACCCCCGTGTAGGAGAGACACTGCCATCCATTATCTTGTTATCTCCTGTTTGGGGATTGAATCGGGAGAGAGGAGTAATACAGTAATCATACTGCCAGATTCTATTAATTCTGTGTTTCAGTGAACATGATGCAAACAGGTCGGTTGTCTTCACCGCCGCAGCGTTTAAACCCGTCGAAGGAAACGCGTTGAATGAGTCGACGTGCTGCAGCTGAGGAGGACGTTTCGTCAAAGTGCTGCTTCGACCACGTTTAACCAGCGTTAACCAGTTTAACAGGACACGTGAATTACAGAATAAATCTAACAGTCATTCTGTTGCTTCGCGTCTTTTGGCCGAGCAGGAACGCCTCCTTTTGACAAATAAGTCTGTGAATATTTGTGATGTGAAGATATCTACACATACTGTAACAGAAGTATTTAAGAGATATTACATCACTGATTACGTCTTTAACAGGGTAACAACTAATCTGTAACCATTTCAAAAGTAGCCTCCCAACACTAGTTCAAAGATGTGATGTTGGACACAAACATGGAGGGAGTTTGTCCCATTATTATTGTTTTTATAGACGACTAATTTAAACCTAGTGAAAAGGTTGATGAAAAACGTGAATAAATAAAAACATTAATGGCAAAAGAAAGTTGAACATGCAGCAACTAACATAGGCTACAGCATGTCACGGCTACACTATTGTGCGTTTTAAGCTCATTCATATTTTTTTAAATTTGCTTTGAATATTGATCTGAAGACATACAGTCATGATCCCTCCCCCACTGGGAGCAGTTTGATTAAAATCCATTCATTATCATACAGGAGGAAGAAAAACCTCTAGGAGGTAATCATGTCTGAATTATTTATGTCGTGATATTTGTGATGTGATTTCGACTAATTCACTGGAATAGTTTGATGGTTTGGCGGTGAGTAATACTGATGTTGAATTTGCTGAAACAAACTCGCACTATAAGATAATCGGTGCAGCCAAAACAAATATTAATGCATTTTACTTCTTGAAAATGTCTGTCTGATGTTTTCAAGTTTCTTAAAGTAATGCGTGGATAGAAAGATTTCTCCCAGCTGTTGAGATAGCAGCCGGTGTGACCTTGAGGCGGGGGACGTACCCACGGCTGCTGCACTGAGACTCACACTGACGACTCGAGGCCTCTGAATGTTGCTTTTTACTTTACAAAAGGGAGAAGAACCTTAAAACAAACTGAAGGACAAAAATAGTCTGTGTTTACTTGATATATTAGTTCTCATCCCGTCTGACTGCCAGCGAGAGGGCTGCTGCTGCTTTCACACAGGCTCACCTTGATTTAATGTTGTTCTTAAGTAGAAGATTATCAGCATTTAAACTATTGCAAATGTCAATTTAGGGAAATTTAAGCTTAAGCTTAACAGATTTATTTGAATTATTACCTCTGGATGTGACTGAATTTTCTGCCTTTTCTAAATATACAACATTACAAGTCATTACAACTGAAATAACTTTCCTCCAGAGCTTAAATACAACTACATTTTCTTTAAACACTATTTTTAAACATAATTATTATTCATTACAGTAATTACTACCAAAAGGAATCAAACTAAATCATATGGTTTTTATTTTTTATTCACTTTCCTTCCAAAAGTTGAGCTTTACCAAACTTATGTCTATATGCTAAATATGAAGCTACACCAAACAGTCAGTTAGCTTAGCTCACAAATATTGAAACAGGGGGAAACAGGAAGCTCAGAGTGAGCTGCTGCACCGTTGCCATCTTGCCAGTGTCTGACTCCGCCCCTAACTCCCAGCTAATTCCAAAGATCCAAAGAGGAGGGGCGTGATGCAAGTGCATTTGGGTCGTGTCCACGTCACTTTTGCTATCTTAACGGTGGGAAAAAAAAAGTGGTTGCAAGCTAGAAGAAAACAAACAAGATATTCTTAAACTTTGAAATAATAAAATAAGATATTCAATAATCGTCTATTTCTGCATAATTCAAATCAGAAAACACATTATATATCCACATCAATATACTGATGAGGCAAATATGCAAAATGGCTCCGACACTCACCAACAGCTTATGACAGAGAGAGAAAATGCAACAAAGTGAATATGCAGAGTAAATTCTCTGAATAAATTGAGCCTCAACTCAATAAATAATCATTCATTCAATCGTTCTGCGCTGCAAACAAAACAGCATGTGTGTGTTGGAGATACGAGGGGTACTGGTCTGTTTTTGAAAATGTTCCGACACTGATATACTGCCTTCCTCACTCATCTTCACAGAGCTCCAGCTTTCTCAGTGATCATCAGTGGGAACTGAGAATCTTTGATAAAAAAATACAAAATGAAGCAGGAGAAGAAAAGCCCTAGGCGGCGCTGAGTGACACCTGCCACAGATATGGATCAAAGCTAAAGACGCAAAAGCATACTGAGTGACATCTGAAACCAGAACACAAACCAAGACTGACACACTAGACTAGGTGAGTTAATATTCAGCCAGCAGTGTGTATGTGTGTGTTTGTTTTTGATCCATGTGAATATGAATATAAAGATTCAAACGTTGACTTTGTGCTCTCAGCCTGTTCCTGGTCCCCGGTTCATCTGATTGTATCTGCTTCGTTTCAGGCAAACGGACGGAGCGGAGGGAGGAAGTTATCAACAGTCTCGGCTCCTCTCAACCACATGCCGTTTCCTCAATGACTCGCCTCCTACTTCAATTTCAGTGTCAAACAAATTGCGGAGATTGTTTTTATATTCTGCAGGAACCTTCTAAAAAAGGGAGTCAATCAGAACCGTTTCTCCACGACACTGAGGTTATAATTTACATCATGAAGTAAATATCTGAATTTGAATGTCGCATTTTCCCCGAAGTCACATAAATAAAATGTATGTGTGAATTTAATGGTTTTCTGAATTGATCGGTAATAAAATGTGATCTGATTGTCACAAGTGACAATGTGCTTCGGGCTATATCACACGAACCGTCTCGTTCCTTTAAAGCAAACTGTAAAATTTGCATGTTTAACGTGCAGTTGTTTGTCTGACTATTACTTGGCCAGGAGCAGTAAGTTCCTTGAGTCTTTTCTCCACTAGTTGCCAGGCAACTAGTGGAGAAAAGAAAACACAAAGCTCAATAAAATGCTGATGTGACGCAAGGGTTTGGATCAGTTTAGATAAAAAAAGAAACAGCTGGACGGAGACGGATTCACTTTTCTGCACACGTTGCCCGCTTCACAACAAACACTTCCTGTCTCTAAGTCACATGTCGCTAAGCTAACCAATCAGAGGCAAGGAGGACTTAGACTGAGGTAAACTAGAGAGATGGATTCAGGAGGTCACTGTAACTGTTTTTAAAGATGCACATGTGAATATTTAAACATCTAAATGTGCAAATAATTAACTGTATAAACACTGTACATATATTTTTAATAACTTTAGTAACTCAAATATATAGTATGAATTAATATTTACACCTTACACCAATATAAATCTTTTTGTTTGGGTTATTTGTAACATTTTTGGAAACTACTGATGCGGTGCTGGTCAGAAAACTCTTATGAAAACGATGAGTGTTGTCTGACAAAAAAAGAAATAAATGAATAAAAAATTATACTACTTCCAAGGTCAGTGTTGAATGTGTTTAGTCAGATGACTTTGTGCATCTGGTATGACTTTTACCCCAGCACCATTATGTGTGACACCGTTACACTGATTTGGAGGCTAAAAGAATTCAGCAATATTCATTAAGAAGAAATATTAACAGATGGATTGAGGCTGTATTTTTGGCAACTTTAACGGAAACCTTAACGGAAGCGGTAACCTTGTGGCATTCAAAGCCTCCGCTCGATTTTTTTGAAGAAACACAGTTAATTGAACTCATAAAATAAAAAGGTGGGGATTTATTTTACTACTGCATTGAATATACTTCACATTTGTGTGGGTATTTTATTTCATAAAGCATCCAGAACACCTTCCTCATCATTAAAATGTTTCCGACTCTTATTAGGAAAGAGACCCAAAATCAATACAGCCCTCAGCGAGCGCTGTGTGAAAGGTTCTGGAACAGTCCTGCTGTTTATCTCTGCTCAGCTGTGTGTGGTGGGAAAAATCACATACGTCTCATTAAACAGAGAGTTATTACATACAGATGGCAATATACAGTAATCACTGCATTCTTTATGTTGTACATGTGCCGAAGCTTTTACACATAAAAAGGCGCCTCATTTACTCCCTCTTCTTTTAGCATCCTCTGACATGTTGTGTAATATGGTAAAAGTGAACATATTTTATATTCACCTAAAATATGCAGCATCAACACTAGTGGTGATGTTTCAGGAGATGTATAGCAGCTCCAGCCCTCAGTGTGTCATTATCTCACCGGTCTCCGACAGACAGCGCTGTGACTAATTTCCTGCCCGAGCCGACTTGGAATGTCACAGTCAAAGTCAAACCTCCGGCTCTGGACAATTCGCAGCTCGCTGCAGAGACCACAGAAATCCAATCCAAATGCAATTTGGCCTGTGATTGATTACCGTGCTCACTACTTAATTAGGTGGGCAGCTAGGCTAATAACTGATGTAGATACATAGGAGCCATTTCCTTCAGCCTCCATGTAAACACACTACTGACCTTTCTATCCGTGTATGGCCATGCAGCATCACTTATCTGTCTCCGGCTTTAAAAAAAAACTAAACAAAAAACACACACACATCACACTAATGCCGCTAATATGCAGATAATCTGCTAATTCGTCTTCCAAGCCCAAGATCCTTTTATAAATGAATTTAAAGGTTTCACTCCTCTCTGTAATTGCTCTTTTGATTTGTGAAGTGACCTTTGCGAGGAGGCCCTCTTGACCATGCGGCAATAATCAAAGAAGAGGATTTAAAAGAAGACGGACGAGGCCATTTACTCATATCTAGAAACAATCCTCTGCTCTTATCAGACAAACGACAGCCTCCTGGACGATAACGCAAGGTGAGCTAGATAAATACACACAGCTAAATTCAGGTTCACGGGGACCTTCTGATCGGACGTGATGTCGCTTTAGACAAACAGTCGAGCCGCCTTCTTGACCCTGTGGTTGTCACGAGTAAATATTTTGGGACTAAAATGGTTCGACAGTTAGCGGCTGAATGTCGACACCCGGCATACACACTTTCCTCATTTTAACAAACTGAGCTTCATGAAGAGGGATAACAATGACGTCAAAGTATCAAGTGTTTAAATGAATGCAGCACTTTTCACACAGAGTGGTGTGTGTTTAATTAAGAAAATGTGCCATGAGAGTGTGTGTGTGTGTGTGTGTGTGTGTGTGTGTGTGTGTGTGTGTGTGTGTGTGTGTGTGTGTGTGTGCACTTCTTCGCCTGCTGTAACCGTGTGTGCTCAGACTTATGTCTCAGCTCAGCAGAGTGATGAAGAAATGGGGCGAAGAAGAAGAAGACAAACCTCAGAGGGCCTTTAAACAACACTTGATTTGGATCCTTAATCTTCTCAGTACATCACAGCATCTCCAGCACGGTCCCATGGTATTTATAGATGTGTGTGTGTCTTAACTTCTCTGTCACATGGTTTTATTCTAGCCTCATACCAGGATAGGAAGAACGTATCAGTCACGCATTCGACGCAGGCGGCCACAGCTGTGGTGTTTGGTTGGAATGACCCATGAAGACGACTCTGCAGCAGCGTCCACTTCGTTCTGCACAACTGCTTTAAAAAACAAAAAAGGAGCACTCGACTGATAGTGCACATCCATTTTACTCTCCACTCAGAGCACCACTCAGGTCAGGTTAGTCAGGTCTGAGCAAATAATGATGTCATAGGGGACATGTGGAGTTTGTTTACCAGGTTTTTAAAACAGGTTCAACTGCTGGTCACAACATTAAAAAGACAACACAACCAAAGTAAGAGGACTGGTTATGGAGCAACTCCACACAGACGCATTACTGAAGTATCATTTGAAGTTGCTTAAGTGACACTGTTTTATCCAATTTACAGATGTTCCATCAACACAATCACGGCCACTTTTCGTATGAAGTGAGGTGGTTATAAAAACAAGAGGGACTTCAGGGAAACTGCTGCGCACTCTGTGGTTAAAAGGTAATAGCTTATATCTGATATGCAAAATAACCGGTTTTAAATAAGCCTCTCATTTCATGATATAATATTATAGAGGCTGTCAAAGAGGTGCAACTTCAACACCAATGCTGTTTACACATTAATGCATCAGTGATAATAATCCAATATTAAAATACTCAGAGCGCAGACCTCAGGAAAAACTTTATTTATACGGTCCACCTACAGAGTTCACAGAGGATTTGTGACAGTCGTCATTAGTTGAACAATCGAATGTTCAACAGTGTGTAAACAAATGTTCAACCAGCGATTACAAACTATTTTATAAGTATATTTATACTAGACAATCTGCATTAAAACTAATGACAGACAGAAAATGTATTTACTTTCCTTTAGTAAAAATAAAAGCCAGGTGACATAATTAGTCCCTAAATTGTTGAAGCCAAATTACAAACTATTGAATGATAACTTTCAGCAAAACAGTTGAATTGTTGAATCTCAACTAATAACCTCTGGAAATGTTACAAACAGTCTGTAACCTCTCTGTTGATGGATCCAAACAAAGTGTTACCAAAAACTAATTAATAAATGTTTTTAGCGTGATGCTGCTGACAAACAAACAAACAAACAAACAAACAGACAGACAGACAGACAGACAGACAGACAGACAGACAGACAGACAGACAGACAGACAGACAGACAGACAGACAGACAGACAAACAAACAAACAAACAAACAGACAGACAGACAGACAGACAGACAGACAGACAGACAGACAGACAGGTGAAAACATTACCTCTGTAATGCATGCTACTCCCACACTACATTAAATCTAAAAAGAGCTAAGACAAGCTACCCACCAAACTACACACACACACACACACACACACACACACACCTCCACCCTGCACAGGATAACAGTGAATATAAAACAAACTGTCTGATTTATCAGAAAAACAACATTGTCTGGAAATAAATTCTATAAAAAAAAAACAAGAAACAAAAAGGTCAGGCTGGATGCAGAGTCGTCGTAGCGGGGCGCAGGCCGTGAAAGAAACATCTGGACTTTCTCTCGTCAGTGTGTCTCGCTCGTCTCCGGAAAAACACCCACATCAACATCCGACCTGTTTTGCAGCCGTGCGTTCGGAGCACTGAGTGATCTTCTCTGAGTGACTAAACCATTTCATGCAGACTGGAGAGCGTTCATTTGTGCAGACTCTTGACTGATGTCAGCAGGACTGACGGGGGGTGAATGCAAAGAAAAGCTGGGGGCACCGTACCCAGCAGCACCGAGGTGCCGGCACATCAAAGAGAGGAGTGAAGCTTTTTGATACAGAGGGGAGGATAGCGGGACGAGCTTCAGCCCTGACAGTTCGCCACAGTGTGCTTTTTTGTAGATTACTGTTTGGTCTTTCCCAGGCGAACACCCAACAGAAGGTGAGCAACAGCCAGGCTGACAGAACACACATCAGGGTATCTCTCTCTCCGTGTTGGCGAACGGGGAAAAAAGCAACAGCAAGAAGTCAAAACAAACACCTCACTCGAGATGTTGTAACTCAGGGTCAACACAAAGCAGAGAGAAGAACTCACAACGTCAAACTCCGATGACGCCATCAGCTGGTTTTCAAAGCGTCATGTAAAATTACAGAATCACCTCCTCGTGGTTTTATCCCTCCGATTTCAGACTAGTTTCAGATTACATCTGTTTATCCAGAGTCATAGAAAAAGTTAGAGCACGACCGATTTACAGATTTATTGGCCTATCACAGATAGATCGGATATATATGCGCTGGTATGAAAACTTTTATTAAGAAGCATAATGCAGTGGAAATGCTCCGGTCAAGTCAAGTTATATAGGCAGCATTTTATGTATATTTGATCTTTTGTTTTCATTCAGGTTAAATATATATATCTTCTTCTTCTTATGTTTGTCATTTATAGTTATTTATTTTTATAGTTATTTTATTTAATTCCCAGTGAAGTTTAACGTTTCAGTGCACTGATGTCATTTTGGACAATAAAGTTTATTATCAAACTGTAAAATATCCTGCTTTTGTCACATATCTTTTTCACAAGTGACCTTGAACTTTGACCTTTGACCACCAAAATCTTCTCAGTGTCCTTGAGTCCAAGTGAACGTTTGTGCCATATTTGAAGAAATTCCCTCAAGGTGTTACGGAGATATTGCATTCACAAGGTCAAAATCATGTTTTGTGAGATCACCACGACCTTGACCTTTGACCTTTGACCACCATAATCAAATCAGTTCATCCTGTAGTCCAAGCTGACGTTTGTGCCAAATTTGAAGAAAATCCGAGTTACGGCGTTGACGAGAACGGGACGTTTGGACGGACGCCGGCCGACACTCTACGCTGCACGGAGACGTGTTCACAGCCGCACACTGAGTCATTAGAATTAACACACGATTTTTCTGCGGCGCACAAACACAGACCGAGGGTGAAACAGCCGCAGACATCTGCTCCTCTGGGATTAATTATCAATAAACAATCACTGTGCTCATTTTTCCTTGTGTCACTGTCGTCCTGTGAAAACACTGTGAACGCCGTCTGGCATTCAAAACATTCATCAGCTCGTATTTCAGCAGCTTGGTAACACTGGCATTTATGATGATGATGATGATGATGATGTCTTGCAGCTGGTTTCACGAAATATTTTCAGCCAATTATGCAGTTTGAAATTTTTACCTTTGACACCTTCTAATTACGTTTGTTAACACAGACGCACGGGCGCATCTCCGACATCATTTACCTCGCCTGAGGGTGAAGCTACTGCCACCGGTTATTTATATTTAAACCTCCTTTCTGTGAAATCATGTTTTTTTTAATGAGTTTGCTACGAACTAACAATACTACAGTACCCATGAGCCTCAGCGGCAGATGTACAACAAAGAATTCAACTGTGAAATAAGAGGGTTTTTTTTTTAAATCAATAATTCATAAACCTGCACATTAAAAAGGAAACGTTCTTTATGTTTTAAGAATAATCATTGTTGTATTTTACAGCCTGTTCATGTTGCACTTCCATTAACTTCCTGTCCCTGTTCCTGTTCCTGTTCCTGGCTGTGGTCTTTATCTGGAACAGTATGCAATTTGTTTTGCACTCAATGTTTTTGCGACATGAAATGAATATAAAAAGTATTAAGGTTTATTTTATCTTTATCTGTTTATAGAAAACAGGCCTTTTTCAGGGATGAAGAACTTGGTTTTTGGCTGCTGGACGAGTCAAACATTCAGGTTAAACTTCAACAAGAAGATTCAATTATTCCTTTTTTATTTTAAATCTCAAATTGTTTATTTGTTTTATGCTTTAATTTTACGAACACAGCATAGATCGACAGCATAAAAAGACATTTGAATAATTCAATGCATGTAGATTTAAAGACACTTCATGTTCAGCTGTGAACGAGTGAATGATTTCATCCTTTCAGCCTTTGTGGCTATGAAACAAGATACTGGTCAACATTCACATGAGCTTAATTAATTAATTAGCCACCCTCTGCATCCATACCCGTATGATTCACCTTAAACCAAGACAAAAGCAGCTTCCTCACTGAGCCTCGGCCGTAAGTCGCCACTTTAGGGTCGAGAATCTCAAAGTGGCTTAAAGTCGTCAGTCAAAAGGTTACAAACTAAAATTTGTTTCACGAGGGCGGGAGAACACGTCCACGCAGAGAGAGAGAGAGAGAGAGAGAGAGAGAGAGAGAGAGAGAGAGAGAGAGAGAGAGAGACAGCACATCTGGAGGGAAAGCAACTGTCTGCACTCAAACACACAGTCTGTCAATTAAACGTAACTGACAGGTTTTCCACCGAGGAAAACCCTGACCTCCTCCTGCTCCGTCTGCCCCTGCACCACCCACACATCCATCTCCACCCTTCTCAGGGGACCGCGAGCACACTGGCGTTCAATCTGCAAATAAGCCCGCTTAATTATTGCCAACCAGCGGCTCCCGCTCAAGCTGGGAATTATATTCCATAAAGCCGCCCGCCATCGATTTTATTACATCTCATGTGACACATATCAACTGCTTAAATACAAGCGGCCGGCTCAGAAGTTCAGGGCAACCCAAACCCATCGGTGGAAGATGGATGATTTCACCAAGCCGGGATCAATACATATCCGCACACAAGCCGGGAACCGAACTGAAGACCGGCTGCTCAGCGCACAGGGAAGAACAGGATCTGGATCAGATTTACTGTGTGTGTGTGTGTGTGTTTGTGTACCACATCTATCATTATTATAATTGTTACTGATTGCAATATTGATTGTCTCAAGTTGTGAGTGCCAATATAATTGTCTATTGTTGTTACCATGACAACAAAGGTCCGGTGTGTACGCTACAATATGTTAAGTTTAGGACAGGAGGACAACTGTGACCCCTATGCAAAAGATGGGAGACAAAATCTAGTCCTCATTCCTTATAAAAGTTCACTCGACAGGAATATTATTATTATTATTATCTATTATCATTTTATTTATATAAGCAGCTTTAAGAACTGCTTACAAAGCACTTCGACAATCGAGGCAGAAGAAATAACGTCAAGAGGCTCAAAGGCCGAACATATGAACAAAAGCAGGACAGAGATAGAGTGAAGTTAAGAAGGAAGACGTACAATATACTTCAATGTAAATAAAATGAAATCACATGAAGGCAACAGCAACAAATAACTCCAAACATACAACATGTAAAGTATTGTTTAAAATCCAGATACATCCTTTAAATATGTATCACATGTTCCGTCACTGTATCACAAACCACTCTGGACTCAGGGTTCAGGTTCTGCCTTACTGCGGCTGCATCAGTAGGAAAAAGCCAAATAATGCAGATAGGAAAACGGAGAGCAGGTTGTTAGCAGCAGCAGCAGCAGCAGCAGCTGCAGGATGACGGGGCAGAGACGCACACAGCCCACAGAAACACAACACTTAGCAGAGCCTTGAGATAAGCCGACATGCTTCTGTCTGCTGTATCTGAGCTCTGCCCTCAAATCCAGCAGCAGCCTTGTCGTCTTTTATCTGATGGCATAGGCATATCAGTGTCACAGACAAACAAACACTCGCACTGCCTACAGAGCCGACTTGTGTTTTTAGGGTCGTCTTTGTGTCTTTACCGTGAGCTTTGTAGCTGCGCTCCCCTCAGTGGGAATAATTGAATTTGTTTTTGCGATTTTCCCACACAGAACATTATCAACGTGAACGACACTTGAGCAATCACTGAGTAATTTTGCTCAGGCTATCCAAAGAGATTAATGGAAATCACATCTCGAGTGAAACGCGATGAGCGCGAGGCTCTACATGCGCTGGTCGCAGTGTGTCACTTCTCCGAGCACCACGCTTAATTTGCATCACCCCACACACCCAAAAAAAAAAAGTTGGTGGCGATTTCTGCTCCTCCACCCGTTCACAACGCCTCAAGAGGAGGCTGGTAATCACTGCAATTAGCGTGGTTCTAATTAAGGCTTTGCTTGGTAGTGCCTTAATGGACCGCACAATACCGACAAATTAATCCATGTTCAGATAATAAATCTGATTTGACTAAGCACAAAATCATTAACCCCGTGACCCAATGACAGTATCCAGCAGAGTGTGAGAGACGCGGTGATTGGCTGCAGCTGGGGACGGGGCTCTTTGTCGGCATCTTCTTTGAAACAATTAAACAAGTTTTCATTTCCAAGTTTTTGGATTTTTGTGGCGGTGATGTTTTCAGAGAGAGTCAGGGAAGCTGAACCGTTTCCAATCTGTCTTTTTTTTTTTTTTTATCCACAGGTGATAAATAACCATGTAAGGATATTCTACATGGCCAAAAGTATATACACACATATGTTTCTTATCTATCTTTTATTGCTGATTGCGTATCTTGCCTATTAAATTGATATATTGGGACAGATGTTTAGGATTTAGGTATTTAGTTCACTCACAAGCTTTTGAAGCTTGTTGAGGCTTCCCATTTTCACCCATTACTATTATTACGTCTGTATACTTGTATTCTATTTTTATTTCGGATTTGCGTGAAATGAAATAAATAAAATAAAATGTTCTGATGCTTTTGTATTCTGAGGCTGTTTTGGCACAATTTGGACAAAGCCCCCTTTTGTTCCACTTAATGCAACAGCATACGATTATATTTGTGACAATAACTTGCACGGAAACCTGAACTGGAACCTCAACTGTGAGCTGAGCCTCCCCCCCACAAGATCAGTGGCAAACCTCATTAATGCCCTCGTGGCTGAATGGGAGCAAATAGCTTCAACCCAGGTCACAGCAGCGCCGTGGAAACTTCCCAGAGGAGTGGAGCGTGAACGTAGCTGTGGGTTTTTTTTAAATGGAAAGTTCACGTTTATTAATGTTTTCCAAGCAAATACAACAAACAGTTAATATCAAGTTTCAGTGTGAGCTCTGGGAATAAAACAAGCAGGGTTTCTCTCTGCACTGCATTTTGTGTCAGTGTTGAATAGTCATCCAGCTCCTTGGCATTGTACTCTCTCAGACTCGCTGCACCACCGCCGCTGTCGCTCTCTCCACCTACATGTTTACAGCACACACACACACACACGCACACGCACACACACATACGCCTTTTTTGTTGGAGGCTGTTAAAAAGCCATTCTGGGAAATACAGGAAATTGCTAACTGCAGCAAAAGTTGACAATGCTGCTTGAGAGGAAATGGATACACAAAAAAAAAAAACACAACCCCTCAGCTGCTGGAACACAAGCTGGAAATCAGACGGATGTGATGTTAAACAGTGTCAGAGCAGCTGATTTGTGCTGCTCGAGGCGAGTGAAGAAGGCCGCAGACAGAGGCTCCGCTTTCACTTCAACTTTTGGTAATTTGTTGGGGGAATTTAAAACAACTGCAACACAAAATTTGGGGGAAATTCTGGCCCAGTGCCATCTGACCGGTTCACTCAGCCAGGGTGTTACTGTGTCGCCGAATGAACACTCGCTGGGTTGAAGATGCATCTTGGTAACAACAGCCTCGTTATAACTTCAAATAACACGGCCCGACGGGAAGACCAGAATGTGTGCATATTATTATCCTCAGATCTAAACTTGAAACCAGACAGACTCACTCTGCTCACAGCTCTTCGGAGAGTCTTCCACTGCACTTTCACTCTGATTGCTAAATTAAGCAGTGAGTGCCATTGCTTTGTGGTGCACATAACTCCCGAGCAAAGCAGGTCAGCCAGAAGAAGAACAGAGATCCACATCATGCACCCCACCACCCCCACCCCAAAGTCTCACAGTTTAGTTACTGCACCCAAAGACTGTGTGTGTTTGTGTGCTTTAAAAAAAAAAAAAAATCCCTTTCATACAGTAGATTTAGGGGTTTCTAACTTCTGAAGGAACCGGACTCAGAAGTCCAGTTTAAAGTCTCAGTATGAATGAGAAATAGGGTTTGTGAGCTTATTAAAAAATCCTACAATAAAAAAAAAAAAAAATTTCAAATTTCAAAACAGACTCGGGAATGTTTTTTTTGCAGAAACATAAGAAATGGAGAAAATCTGTGAGAAATCATTCCATGTAGATAATCTCCTTTTTCATCCTTTCTCCCATTCACGATGTTGCTTAGCAACTTTCAGCAAATAAAACAAACAGTAATTACACACAGCAGCATTATGGGTTACTGTAAATCAGGCCTGTGGTCATTGGGATACACATCTCAGAAATATTAAAGAGTGTGATTCATGAACACAACACAGTCACTTTGGTTTCTCACATTGTGCAGAGTTTGGGTCTGAGCCAGTGGTTATAACAGGAGCACCTCTGAATTATTGCTATTAGCATAATTCTCCAAATAGATTAAAGTCTCCCACACACTTTGCATAGCTTTGTAAATTTAGCCCCTATTAAGAGATTGTTTCAGCCTCTGATATTTTTGCATGAATGTGACCTTTAGTGATGTTTGCTGCTGTAATATAGCAGCAGCAGCAGCAGCAGCAGCAGCAGAAGAAGAAGAAGAAGAAGAAGAAGAATGCTCCTCATGCCTTTCAAAGTGACTACGCTCTGCACGCATATACATATGCACTGTCAATAATTCAATGTGCTCCCCAGAGAGGTTGGCAGAGGAATGATCTACAATGTGGCTCGTATTAGCACTTAGACCTCATCCTAGATATTGTTTGGTGCATAGTCAATACGGTGGCAGCTCTATCTCTGTGATTGATAAGCTCCTCGGTGCGGGGGCCCCAACTTTCCATTAGAGGAGAATGCTTCCCACTGATTTATGCCGTCATGCGAGCAGCTCATTCCCCCATAATCCTCTGTTTTTTAAGCGTGTTTACAGTTGGGCTCCGTTCTCCTCGACCAGGAGCTCCTTTCAGCGGCGGCGCTTCCTCCTTCCTCCTTCCTCCCCTCCTGTAACGTTCCCTTTCATTAAATGTTTTAAGAGTCTGTAGCTTCCGTGCTCTTGGGGATTAGATTAAGTGTTGAATACACTTCTTCATTTCATTTATTTATTCGCTTGTGCAGCGTGCGGCTCACCATGCTAGGGTGGGTTTGTGTGGTCGTGGGCCGACACACACATTTCGCCTGGCGGAGGGCCACGAGGGACGCCAGCGAACAGCTGTTCCTGGAGCGCTGGGTTCTCCCAGCCAGGCAGACGGAGCTACCGGTGCTGCAGCGTGTGTGTGTGCATGCGTGCGTGTGCGTGCGTGTACTCAGTAACTTAACAGCCAAGAGGCCATATGGACCCTCTTACATTTATTTATTTCTCTCACGAATAGATGGACTCTTGCTATCATTAGCAGATTCAGATAACGACACCGTGTCTCCATGCCAGTGTCATTATGTCATCTCAATATTGAATTGTAATTACTTATCAGATGTTTTGGTGTAGCCACTTCCTGTAATAGCCAGGACTCTTTGCTGTGTGCTCTTTTATTTATTTTTTTGGAGAACTGAGTGAGTGGAATTGCTCAATGACTGGAAAGCTTCAGACTCCGTCCCGTTGAGCTCTTGCTCTCACAGCTCCACTTTCTGTTTTCAACTAAACCCCATGGCAGCAGAGAGAAATGACAGTGCCAAGGGTAAATTGCTTGTATGTTTAATTCTGTATGGATGGCAGAGTGCGGTGGACTGCAGGGAGCCAGGAATTGTAAATGTGTTTTAGTATACCGATGCGTGTCCCTCCTTGACTTTCTGAATTCATTGTGTTTGCCGGTGATTGTAAATAATGTGTGGAGTCACAAACAGCCGGCTCCCGGGGAGCGGGAACTCTTCCCTGATGCAGCCAGTGTTAGCAGGCGAGAGGAAGCTCAGCTAATTGAATTTCTCCAGTCCAGTGGTGAGGACGGCTCCACGCCGCCGCCAAAATGCTGCGGATACGTGACTCATGACAGAAGTCAATTAAAGGCTGGAGACCCACCACTGGCCAAACAGCTGACTGGAATTCATAAACATCAACTTATTCACACTGTCCCACTGAATCTCCAGGAGAAAGTGACCAGCTAAAGTTAAAAAAAGTTAAAGCTGAAACATCCACATTTCTTTTTCACTTGGTTCATTCTTCATCTGGGTAAATCTGTCATCTTCACTTCACAGAGCAATTAGTCTACATGCTGAGATGTTGTTGTGTTGTATCATAGTTCTCTCTGTTTATTCTGTAGTAACTGACATCCAGCGCCGGCCCCACGCATGAACATACTCAGCACCTGCTAAGGGCCCCGGTGCCCACCAGGGGGCCCCAACTGCGCTTTAAATGACCCAAAGGAGAGTTTGAAATGTTTTTTGTTTATTTGTTGTTTGTTTTTGTGAAAAATCATCGAGTTCATTTCAGGGAGTAAAATTCTCCAACGCTACGACGGATTTCCATCATTTGGATTCCAGATTTATTTACGTTTGATAGACGCCAGCGGCGTTCATAAACTGCAGCTTGGAGAAGATAACCGGCAGAGTATAAATGTTTTTGATACAGTACCGTAAACTGGTTTACTGGCCCCTTGGCATAATTTTGCATAGGGCCCCAGGGAGGTCAGGACCGGCTCCTCTGGCACCTCAACAAACAACCACGATGTCATGTTCCTGTCTGTATCACGCTGCTGCAGGACAGCTGATAAATACTGCTGCTTTATGGCAAACACCTGGTGACTCCTGTTAGCATTTTCTTTTACTTTAGTCTCATATTGAAAGAGGAACACTGACAAATGCATGATTGCATTTATTAAAAGCAGTTGTAAAATACAATTATAAAGGTTTTTTTTTAATTTTCTAATTATTATTTATATGGTAGAGTATGATGCAGTATAACAGATCCCAGCATCTCAAATAAGTCCGTCCCAAACAGAGCCAGTCAAATATTTACCACCATCTTTGTATTTTTAAACATTTCCCAACAATTATTTACAAAAACCTCCCAGAGCAAGAACACACACACGCACGCACGCACGCGCGCACGCACGCACACACACACACACACACAAACTACAGGACGGAGCTTTGAACGCACCGATGTGCAGAAGATACATGATTGTTAAATGTGTCATGTCCTGTTACTGTAACACGCTGCGCTGGACCAGGACCAAACAATGCTAAGTAGCACTAAAGACAAAGTAGAACTAGAGGCTGATGGGAATGAATTCAAACTCTCTGACGATGGCACAAGAGGAAAAGCTAAGGTCTGTGGTGGATGAAGTGACCAACTGAGCGGCTAACACTGCTGCTGACACCAGCTCAGAATTAAGTTTAATTATAAAGAAAACAGGACGACCCATTGGCTGAGTGGTTAGGCTGCATCCACGGGTATAAATGAGCTAGTCCGCAGTTTGACCATTTGCTGCGTGTCATTCCTCTACTCTCCATCTTCCATTTCCTGTCTCTCTCTTCACTGTCCCTGTTGAATAAAGTCATAAAAATGCCCAAGAAATAACTTAATAAAACATTTCAGACCAAGGATTTTGTGCATCTCCTGAAGTCATTCTTCAAATAAAAAAAAAACACACCACTCAGTAATCAAATAATAAATATATATATACATGTTGAACCACTGGTTATCTGTGGACAATCAGCACAGTGGCAATGTTTCCATCGAAGTTTTGCTCGTACAAACTGATGCTGCTTATTGGCTTTTTCCTTGAGGTGTCAGACACAACGTCGCTGTGATTTTGACTTTCACTCTCTCACCGCCTCAGTGTGCTGTAATTGTGAGAAAGGACCGCTTTAATTTCCTGCACACAGAGAATGACGTGCCCAGTGAATTATATTTTGTCTTATTGGAGTTTCATATATTGCCGGAGCTTTTGTAATATTGCAGAGTTAATTTCTCCTTTTATAAAGTTTTGAGTGTTGTGTCCAAAGTTTTGAGACTGTGTTTAAAGAAGTTAATATCAAGCTTAATGCTAAGTAAAAATGAGAGTGGTTGTTTATGAGATTTTCCCCCGTCGCTGGAAGAGCTGCTGCCCTCAGGTGGTGTGTGAGCATTACATAACACATAATATAGGGCAGGGGGCGGGAAAAGACTCGAGACAAGAAAGCGAGCTGTGGCTTTCTCCAGAGACCCGCAAGAGAAAACAGAGAAATGCTCTTCACAATACGTTGAGAAAGGCTGTTTGAATATCTCATAATTGAAAGTAAAATATGGAGTGAGGAAAGAAAATCTTCCTTGTGAATACAGAACCGTGTCGTGTTGTGAGGTTGTGGGTTTTAAGTCAAGCTCGCTCCAGTAGCAGCCGTGACAAACATATGTGAAAAACTCCAGTGTTTCATTTCAGATTTACTCATTTGTTTTTATCTATAGCGACTTACAAGTGAAGCTTCAGTGCAGCAGGACATCCTGGTGTAAGTGTTAAGCACTACATCTATTTAATAAATGTACCAAAAGTTAAAAGTAAGAGCTAGTTAGAACAGTTAGAGTTTGAGATCTCTGAAGAGATGAGTCTTCAACAGATCGCTGGACACGGAGAGGAGACGCTCCCGCTCTGACAGCATTCAGCAGCTGGTTCCACCTTTGGAGAACCACAGACCAGAAGAGTCTGGACTGAGATGTGTGTGGGGACGCTGACATCAGACCACAATCCTTCGGGAGGAACGCTGCGGCCAAGAAGCGGCATGAGGCTGAATGATTGAGGTCAAAGTAGATGGAGCAGACCCAAGACGTGTCTCTGAAGGCAGCAGTAGTGACTGAGTTTGACCCGGGCGGCCACGGGTAGCCAGTGTAGGTGACGTGTGACCTTTTGGGCTGATGCAAGACCAGACAGGCTGCTGCATCCTGGACTATCTCGGTTTCACCGTGCACGAAGGAAGGTCCATCAGCTGGGTGGCCAACCGAGGCGGGTAAGACCTGATTGTTCTGATGTCGGAACATTTTAGAAAAGTCTTATGAAGTAAGTGAGTTACTCTTTTCACTGTCTCAGAGAGACAATCAGCGAAGGGCAAGGGAAGAGGAGGGAGGTGTCCATGTTTTATTCACTCTCTCAGAGTGATACCAGGCCTTGTTGGAAACCCCCGTCCCGGTCCCAGGGGCAGAGCGTGTCGTTGCGTGTTGATGGATTTTGCAACAAGGGCGCATCTCTGGGCGTTTTGTAGACGCAATTACGGCGGTAATGGCAGTGCCACTGCAAAATGAAAGCATCAGCAGGAGCGAAAATGATCATACACAAGACCCAGTGTGCAGTGTGACAAGTTTAATCACGTGTCTCGAACCCCAACCTCAAATAAAAATCTCTGTGCTCTGTTGGAGACGCACTGTATTGTCCTGATGACAGAGATAGATGATTATGATCGTTTCCAACATCAGAACTTGATTTTTTTTCAGTTATTATGACGAGGTGAGCGCAGGAGAGAGGCGTGTTTTACAGTGAAAGGTTGTAATTCATGTAACGCCACCAGAACAATCCATTTCTCTTTGTTATGCGGGATAAATGTTATGAGACGGAGCTTTTACTGGGAACAGCTCTGTCAGAGGACGATTCTCACTGTGTTCACTCCTTGTACAGAATGTACCCCAAGCTGGAAAAACACTTAACACACTAGCAGGGAAAAAAAGAAAAGAAAAAGGTGGTGAATATTTTAGTCTGAATTTCGCCTCACTACAAGGAACAGAGCATATTGTATTAAGGACTAAATAATGCAGACAACCCTGAAAGAGGCAATAGGTAATAGCAACTCAAAAAGGACAACAACAGTGAAGCGCTTGACATGAAGTTATTATATCTGACCAGCTTTGATGTCGAGGGGCCGACCCTCGCTCCAAACATATGTTCACATGATAAGCAGCGTGCCAGGGCGAGGGGGGGGGGGGGGGGGGGGGGGGGGGGGGGGGGGGGCTCCACACACAGCCCTGCTCACCTTCTCTAATAAAGATAGAATGGATACGAAACGAGGTCGGTGGAGAGGAGATTCATCTTCAGGAAACTGTCACGTCAGTTAACTGCTCTGCTCAGAGATAATCTGTTATCTGGATAAGGTGTTTGTTTTACCAGCTTCCAGCAGTGTTGCTGCGTCCAGCTGAGAGTTTATGGGATTTATTCTTTTTTTATTTCCCCCTTCAGAAATCACATATGGAAAAATTGTATTAATATGTTTTAAAAAAAAAAGATTTTCCCTCAATGGAACATTCTTTGCAACGTGACGAGAGAAACCAGGTTTTTTAATGTTTCCAGTAACGGCTCTAATGTTTCAGGGCCAGTTAGTCAAGTCCAGCTCAAATTAAACAAATGGAAACTAGAATCACCTCCTCGTGGTCGTTTCCTCCACCAACACGCGGGAAACATGGTCACAACCCCTCCTTCCTCAGTCACAGTGTTGGTTCATTTTCCTGCTTAATCATGACAAGAAACAGAAAAAGCATTTGGAAAGGAACTAAAACGGGAATGATCAACGGTTCCCAACTAAATCTCATTATATTCCTTAATTGCGTAATTTCCCGTGGGCTCGATTTTCACGGTGGCACAGCGACCAAGGCGAGCAACTCGCCAACAGATTGGTATTCTCCTGAACTTGAGGTTCATTTCTGCCCCATCTGTGTCGTATTGTGGCGCACGGGTGGGAGGAGAGGAACAAACAGGTGGGAGGTTCGTTCAAATGAGGCAGCACAGAGCGAGTTCATTGGTATCATGGTGGAGAGAATCACGTCAGTCTGCTGTGGGCCGCCTGATTTTCATCAACAAGAGGAAAAACGAAATACTTGGAGCAAATGCAATAATTATATATAATATTGCAATGAAGCCTAAAAGAAAAATAACATATTTAATTAAGCACTCCCCAGCGGTAGATGCATTAAAAAAATACTAAGGTTAATGTGGTTAAAGCAGCTGCACTGATCTATGAATGAATAAAAGTGGTTCCTACAGTATCTGCTTCATACTGTATGTGACACGCTTCTCCTCCAGTTCATTAAATGCAGCCGTGTGAAGGCATCTGGGACAGACGTGCTGATGAAGCTGCTGCCTTTGATTTAAGACGAGCGCACATCTGTCCACCGTGTTGGGTTTTATCAAGTCACAAAACGATGTGAGGCTGCTCAGTATTCTGAGACAGCAGATTAATCCTGTACGTCACAGCCTCCATTACAACTTTTCTTTTCTTCATTTAACAGTCTAACATCTGACGGATGATCAGTTAGACTCACATATTGACAATGATAAAATAGAGAATCGATATATGGCGGTTAATGTGTATAAAGTAGTTGGCCGCCACAAATAAATCAATGTATGTGAAATGATGCGTCCATTCAAAACACTGACGTCAACGCACTTTTAAACATCAACCTCATTGATTATAGTGACTATTGAAATGTATGACATAGCAAATGCTAATGTGCCACATTTTAAGATATGATGTAACCAATTACAGTGTGACTTGGTAATTGACTTGGATAGCACTGGATTGATGAAATCATTTTCTTATTTGTATATTTCTACATTTATTGTATAATTAACTGTTAAAAGTGCCTGTGGCTGCAGCTCTGCACCATCCAGACAACAACTTTCTCTTAGTCACTGTAAGCGGCTCAGCTGTTTCAGTCATGTGACTGCATGAGAGTATATTGATTAATCACCACACCGCTCTCATATACATCAGCTTCAGCCAGCCCTTTGTACTTTGAGCTGCTGCACCTACATCAATTTAAAACTGTAGGTGTGACGCTGCACTCAGCTTCTGTTTAGCCTGTTATCATGCTAATATTTTCTATTTGGCTGGTGGGCTGCTGAGAGAGTCTTCATCACCTCTTTGAAACTAACCAGTTTCACGACAAGAAGTAAAAGAAAAAACAGCACTGATACTGAATTCTTGCCATTTTACCTTTGCAGGTATGTCATTAAAATGACTTCCATCTCGGGGTGGGTGCTCCGTCTTACGCTCTCACCACAGACTATACAATTACTGTCAGTGCTGCAGTCAGAGGCGTGAGAAGTGCTGAAATACAAGATGTTCTCGGTAACAACCGTAATAACCGAGAAGGAACTGTCAGTGAAACACGAGCCCTGACGAAGCAAAACATGTGCTGCGGATGTAGCTTTAAAGTCCAGCGACTCATGTGTAACCGTGCATGTAAAGAAAGGGATGTACAGTGCGGAGCCTCGAGCAAGAGTGTACGAAGAACTTCAATGTTCCCTAACTGGTTTGAGAAATTAAAAAAAATGAAACTGAAGATTATTTTCCAGAAACAGAAACAGCACCCATGGGATACCAAATAAAATAACACATTAAAATTACTTCCGACATTAATTAATGGTGGACAATAGTGGATCAGATGTATGTGATTTCCACTTTCAGGCAGCCATTGTTTTTCCATTTCACTTCAGTACATGAGGGAAATCTGTTTGCAAAGTTACACTGGTTTTTATAAAAAGGTACACGATGGAATGGTCATGCTGCCCAATGTAACTGTCAGACATGAATGCAGGGATGACGTTAACTGTGATGGATTAACCTAACCTCTTTAGGCTTCACATTGTAGTGAAATGAATGGAAAGTAATGTGTGGCTGCCTGAGAGGAAGGAGCAAGAGCTCAAACTGTAAGAGGGACAGAAATTAAGGTCCTTGGCAGTTATGCAGAAGTAAATGTAACTAGAATCTCCTCCTTGTGGTTGTTTCCTCCACCAATCAGGCCACAGTCTCTCCTTCCTGAGTTACAGCATTGAATAATGACCAGAAGTGTTTTATGATGTCACAGTGAAGTTGACCTTTGACCTTTTGGATATAAAATATCATCACTTTACTTCATACATTTGAGTCTAATTGTCATAATTAGTGAATGAATTTGTGAGTTATGGCCAAAAACATGTTCTGTGACCTTTGACCACCAAAATCTAATCAGTACACCCTCGAGGTTCAAGTGACTGTGCTGAATTTGAAGAAAATCCCTCAAGGCGTTTTTAAAAACAATACATCTCCAGCTCTTGCTGTCGCCGGCGCAGAGGCATAAAAATGATTATCGTTGATATGCTAACATGCTAACACGCTAACTATGACAAAGTCAAACTTGCTGTTGACGAAGCCCTAAGTTTTACCACTCTGTTTACATCTTAGCTTAGCATATTAGGGCAAGTTGACAAACTAGCAGTAAACACAAAATACAGCTGAAGCCAAAAGCAAACGTTGAAAAAGATAGAGAATCAATTGTTGAAAATTTATGGGCATAAAAAAAAAAGAAATGGCACCAGATGAAAACACAATCCATTCTGTGGGGAACATGTATGCATGCAACAAATTACTTGCAATGCAGTAACTGTCGGTCTAACCAACCAAAGGTAACGTGCAGCGAACGTTCATCAGGAGCAATAAAGACAAAAACTTGCAGTAGATCAATTAAAAATGTGCAGCGCACTGCAGTCATGATTCATTTTATCAATATTCATCCACCATCTGCATCATATGATAATTCCTATAAAGGAATTATCAAATGGCCACCCTGGTCTAACCTACGTATGGAGTCATCAGGGGGAAAGTACAGTCGCTGCGTGCCTGTCATGTTGGCAAGACAGCGGCGATACCTGAGGCTGCCTACAGGCCAGGTCTGCTCCACTGGAGTTTCCCCAGAGCTGCTTCCCGCCACCTGCTCTCCCAGCTGTGATGGAGCAGCTCCAAAAGCCCTCTTTAGTATTCTGCCATCCACAAGGAAGGGAAAGGAACTTTAGTCTAGCCCCATTTGTTTCTGTAACTCAATAAGTGACATGATTGAAAGGTACAGAGAATAAAAGAGGATTGTCTGGGGAGCCCAGGAACGCGGCTTATCGGTAGATTATAGACGCTCCTGTCTTTTGACGGGCAGACAGTGGAGAGCAGAAACCGTATCTCCACAACATCTGGAAGTGAATTTTTATGATGCTGACGATATGAACCTTTTTCCGAGGTCTCACTCGATTCCCCGCCGCCTCTGGTTATTGTATCTCTCCAGCCACAGACTCGTCTCCCATGGGTGCCGGTATAAGCCGTCTGTGGAGCTCATACATAACAAACATGCTTTTTCATGTTTGTTTGTGTTCTCCCATTTGGATGCTTATCGCAGGTGGGATTGTGCCGCCGCTGTAAAACACTGACATTTGACTTGACTTGCTCATTACAAGAAGGTACATGAATATTAAAACACCGTCACAGCTCAGTGCCGGTGACTGGCAGTTCCATTTGAACATTTCCTATTCTGTCATAAATAGGACAGAAAGGGGGAGCAGTAGAAAGATCAATAACTTCTCTCTGTGCTTCTCTATTCTCACCGAGAGCTTACTTTCATGGAAGTGTCAAAAATGAGCCCCTGTGATACACGTAATGCACCGCAGGAGTCCAATCTCCTCGGTGTGGAAACACTGGTCGGCCTGTTCCCTGCATCAGTGAAGCTGCTCTGTAAACCTGCAACGTCGGACTGAGTCAGTGCACACACTTATTTTGAATGTACCAGCCTCTAGAAATACTCCTGCTTAGCAATATAGTCACCAATCAATGGGTTGGGTCTTGAGTAGATGAAAGGGGAGAGTATTGATTTTTCTGGTCAAGAGGAGATGAAAGTATCAGCTTTAAACATTTCTTTTATTCTGAAATTATAACCCTAACCCTGCCATTTGTCAATATATGCTGTTACTCCCTAAAACCATCCAAAATGCACATGCATAAAACTAAATTATCAAAAGGCATTAGTTGAAATATTTTCAGAAATCTCTGTCCAGAGCTGATTCATGTCTCTTGGTGTTTGCATTGACCTCAAATCTTACCACCTCAAATATTTACAGTGGAAAACAAAGGAAAAGAGTCAATTTTCTACATGTTTTTTTGGTTATCAGTATCAATGTTGTTCAGTGTTGTTCGGCTGCTAGCTAACAATCTGGGTGTGCGGCTTTAAGAAACCGATGTAGCTCCCTCTCCCTGTCTCCATGTGATTTAAAGGAAATTTCCTCACACATGGCATCAGAGAAAGTAATGTTAGCCACATCTTTGCTAAATGCAGAGATGATATGTGAATTAATATTTCACAATCTGCTGTGGGCTGACGAGATATACTTCATCAGTGCATGTACTGTATGTATAGTTGAATTTGTATTAACCACTAAATGTTCCTCCTTTTTTCACCCTTCTAGCACCTATGCTTCTTCTTTTTTTTCTCTCTCTTTCATTATGTTTGGTATTTTACTCCTATGTCTTCCCTTGCAGACTGCTCTGTATTTTAGCAAATTCAATAAATAAATTGTTAAAAAAAGAAAAACAAACCGGACTGGCCACAATAAACTATATCTTCAGTTTCTATTGTGTTTGATAACTTCACAATAATTTGGGAGTACAGGTGAAACACTGGAGGATTTAACAATAATTCATTGTTTGGTATATGTCACACGTTTGACTGCAATTCATCATGAAACAGTTGAAACAAACATCCTCTTCAGTGTGCTCATCTGTAACACAGGGCCAAATACACTCGACTGGGCGACTCTTTATATGGTCGTAGCCACTTCCTGGTTACCAGCAAACATTTATACCGTGTCACTATTCTGTGGCCTAAACGATCCCTCCGTCTTCTGCAGTAACTGTCAAACCCATTAGCTTGTGCTGAAGGTGTTTAAAGGCTGAAGCACACAAGGCGTGATAAAGACTGTTCACAGTCACTTGTGCCGTTCACAATATAAAGCTGGCATTTCAAACAGCAAACTCGGTTATAAGCAGCTTCCCCTGCTGACTGTAATCACAGCAATATGATAAAGTTTGGAGACCTCATATTGGAAAAAGTACAGGCACAGTTTCCAATTGCTCACTTTCCATCTCAATAATGGAGCGAAATTTCAAGAGCACTTATTAAAATGTTGAATTTACTGGAAGCGTTTATTGGCAGCCAACTCCCAGTGAGTGGAGAAATGTCCACCCAAGCAAAAGGGGGAGATGAAATCAGTGCAGTCTGTATGTCCAGCTCGTCTCTCTGCCCCCTTCACACTCCCTGGAACGAGGTTGGACAGGCCACTAATTGCAGCTGAGGGACTGAGGTCCAACAGGCAGGGGTGACAAGCCTGTGTTGTTGTAGAGAGCTGGCTTGTTATTAAGGGCATTAATCATTCACAGCAGAACTTTGGGGGTGAAATGGGGGGTGTAATATTTTGTGTGTCTGCTTCAGATGTGTGCACACCTGGGGAGTAAATTCCGCTTTTTTTTGCTTTTTTAGCCCCTGGGCCAAAGCCAGCAGGTGGGTGACACGTGCACGGACATACCTGCTGGGTAAGAGTGAGAGGCTTAATCACAGGCCGGAAAAAAACAAAACAAACTGATATGGTGAATCAGTGCAGTAGTTGTTAGTGCAGTTGCCCCACTCCCGCCTTAAGACACTGTGGAGTCACTGCCATCTTATTCAGTATAGTCACAGTTCAGCTACAAGTTAGATCTCATTAGCATGTAGACACGCACTCGCTCACCCAAAAGCCTGGGGCGAGCTTGTTGTGACATTGCTTCATGAAACTGGAGAGCTATTCATTACTGTACATCCTGACATCATAATTCTATAGTGTCTGCAGGACAACTCACACAGGCCCAGAGTCTCCAAGAGGAACTGTGAGCACAGCAGGTGTCCTCATCGTGTTCCCGTCACTCTGCGCATTACAGGAGGGAAAGACTAAATTGAGAATTGTACTGAAAATCATACGCATTTGCTGAAATGAATTGGTAGTCATGTCCCCTGCCTTTCGTGTATTGTTTTCAAATTACAGAACCGAGACAAGACAAGACAGCTCCTAAATATAAACCAGAAAACACACTGCAAACTTATTTTTCAGGCGGCGCAGGAATCGACAGAATCTGGATGTTTTAAGACACAGTCATATGATGCAGAAAGTCAGCTTCACAGACAATTTGTCCCACTGTGCGACTGCTGTACTGATGTCTACACTGCCACTGTGAAAGGAACGACTGTAAAAAAGTGTTGGCAGGAAAGCTGGAACTTTTTTATTATTATTAAATTTTGAACCATAAAAAACTAGAATCACCTCGTCATGGCCGTCTGCCTCTTCCACTCAGACTAGTTTCAGGTTACATCCCTGTTCATCCTGAGTTATATAAAACATTAACCAATTGTGTGAAGTCTTGAGTAAAGGCTAAAAAGTGTTTCGTGAGGTCACCGTGACCTTGACCTTTGACCAGCAAAGTCCAATCAGTTCATCCTTCAGTCCAAGTGAACTAAATCTGAAGAAGTTCTGTCAAGGTGTTTCTGAGATATCATGTCCACGACAATGGGATGGACGGGCCGACTGTCGCTTGGGCAGAGGGATTAAAACTCTACACCTCGAAACTGTTAGCCTAGCTTAGCACAAAGACTAAAAGCAGAGGGGAAACTGTTAGCCTAGCTTAGCACAAAGACTAAAAGCAGAGGGGAAACTGTTAGCCTAGCTTAGCACAAAGACTGGAAGCAGGGGGAAACTGTTAGCCTAGCTTAGCACAAAGATTAGCAGCAAGGGGAAACTGTTAGCCTAGCAGCTGTCCTCACCCTCCCTCTCTGCAGGACGACCGCCTGTTTCTCGATGTGCACTCGACCCTGAACAAAACTGTAAAAAGTTATTCTCGTAGTAAGATCCATGAGGTGAGTGGGTTCGTTTTCGCTTGTTGTTTTGGAGGCTACTCTGATAAATGACAAATAAGGTGTCCATTCACTGTCTAATAAAGAGCAAACATAATGCAGGGTTCAGCTTGTATTCCTTGGGAAAGTCTTGAGTTGCAGCTGAAACAGGGGTAGTCAGGGTAAGATCAGCCCAGTGTAGGCCTGGCCTCATAGTAGAGCGAAATTGTCAAGGACAATGAAGAGAGGTACATTATGTGGTATGTAGAAAATGTTGTCATTTATGATCACTGTTCAGCTGCTGCAGATAAACTGGCCTCTCTGACACCTGCCACTGATCCTTGCACTTTACTAACAGGAAAATGTTTTTTTCCCTCAAAGCTTCACTAGACTTCCTCTGGAAGATATTATTTTTTCACACCAACCCGATCATTGCAGAAAGTAATCTCCTGCTCTACGGGTAATACCATACTTTCTGATAATGCTCCTGTGTTACTTGGCAACAAAGACATTGGCGATTTATTCTTGCTTTCTTTTTGGACCCAAATTTGGGATTTATTTCAGCACTTGTTTTTCCTCAGGTGGAGCTCAGGTCTGAACTCCTGATGGTGTCATTTCATTTAGCTCAGCCCAGAGAGGAAGGGAGCATAATGATCTAGAAAAACAACACCATGTTCACAACTCTGATGTTCTGCAAAGTATAATATATCAACTGTACTGTAAAATGACAGATACTCACATATCTACAAAAAAAGTACATAAATGCAGTATAAAAGAATATAAGTGCAGCCCTATTGTCACCAATAACCAATTAATTCAGCTATTTGAGTCGGTAATTCCCTAAATGTCACTATATGCAGATGACATAGCGCTATGTATATGACACGATACTTCAACTACTGGCATCATCAGCTAATCAAAATAAATGTATGCCTGAATTATTTAATCAGATTTTTAGATCTCTTGAAAAATGGAAAACACCACCCTTATAGAGCAAGGTTGATAACAAACCTCAAAATGAGGTCAAAGCTCTTGATAAACAGAATATGGAAATTTTTTTTGATACACATATATACTATAAATATATAAAGGCTGAGAGACGTGTAAAGGTTATTGTAAATAGGCCCTCTTGAATCTGTGTCCCTGAATTACAGTTCTCCCACCTGGCCTTGAACTTAAATCCTTTTCCTCTATGGCCAGATAAACAGATTACAGTGAGTGGGGACTTAATAAAAGGTAACACTGTTGACTTTTGAGGAACATAAGGGAAAGATTAACCTACCTGACTCTCATTTTTTTTAAGATATCTCCAGGCTAAGAGTTTCTCTTTTGCCCTGCAGGGTGTTTTTATTTCGCTGAGGTAAAACAACAAAATGAAACGCGTCTAAAACTTTGTTTAATTTTGAGTGTGAACTAGTTAACTTGTGATATTTTCATGTGTCACTCGGTATGTTTTATATGTCAACAATCTATTAGCATGTTAATTCTTTAAAAGAAAATGCCACATTTTTCATGATGGTAAATGAACCTTCCTTCCTGAGCTCACACACACTCACACACACACACTCTCACACCAATTGCCGTCGCGCTATCATGCAAGGCGTTGGTGTAACTATCAAGAGCTATTTGGGGTTCTGAAAAGGCAGCGTCTCAACATCGATATTCTTATTTCTTTGAGGCAATTACACCAGTGTCTCAAAATTAATGCAGTTATGACTTATTAATGTCAATCCACTTTATGTATGAGCTTTAAAAACCTCTCAACACCAGAGGTTTAGCAACATTTTGCACCACGGGAAGTACAGTTACATCCTTCAGATAGACGTGAAAAAAAAAACACAAGAGCCATCATTTCCAGCAAATTGACAGAGTCTGCAGTTAAGTGGCTCAACTGTGCTGTAAAGGAGACCATCCACCTATATGTTGCACAATGCATCATCCAACATGGCAGAAAGTCTTTACTATCCAAAGAGTAAACGGTTGTGAATGCCGTTTAGAACATTTCCTCAACCTTATTACAGTCGCTGCGGGACCTGATTTCTTTTGATTTTATCCTTAAAATTGCCTCAAAAATTACTTTTTCCGCCACAAATTTGAAGCTAGTGTTCTCATCCATTATTCAGGAAGATATTTGATTAATGCCACACTGAAAACAGACAAATGTTCAGTTCCACCAACACTATCGCACTGTCAGACGTGGGAAAACTAGCTGGTTCGCATTACAGCACTCTATTATAGATAAATTAAATCATTATTCATGTTAAGGATCACAAAGTGACTTTGTGTTTCCTCAAAAAAAAAAAAATGCACTCAACAGAATCTGCTGCTTTTCTTGGAATGTGTCTGTCATTTTAATGACACCATTCACAGCGAACAACACTGGAATCAATAATCCATTCCTTAATTCAGTCTTACAGTCTGGGACAGAGCAATCAATATCTGTGAAGATGAACTCTATCTCGCCAAAGACACAAAACCAAAAACAACAATAAAATGTCACCCTGATGGAAAATGTTTATATATTTATTTTGCATATTTTTCATAGCTAAACTATATTTCACAGTTTTATGAGTTCAAAGTAGTCACATGATCCTTCTACTCCCAGATACCAACCAATGTACTGCTTGTTCTCTGTGCTGCAAATCAATGATTCCTTTTCTGCTTCCTCTCGTTCTATGTTGTTCTCGACTATGTTGTTTTTTTTTTTTAAACACACACTTTATTTCAGACATTTGATCCAGTATGAAGGCTGTAAACTGTATTTACCAAAAACATGGGACATTTTCTCATAATTACAGAATCATCACCAAAATCTCATTACATGATACAGATCATGTAATTATTGTAATAAGAATCTCATAATTGTGAGATATCAGTGTTATGAAATACAGAGCTCCTAAAGCATTCTTGCTTATCTCGCTCGTGCCATAAGAAAACTACAATTACCACCTTGCGGTTGTCTGCCTCTGCCACTCAAACTAGTTTTAGATTACCTCCCAGTTTATCCAGAGTCATATAAAATATCAACCATCTGTGTTGACCTTTGGCCCCCAAAATCTAATCAGTTCATCCTAGAGTCCCAGTGGACATTTGTGCCAAACGTGAAGAGATTCCCTTGGAGAGTTCTGGAGATATTGCGTTCACTAGGCCAAAACACATTTTATGAGGTCACTGTGACCTTGACCTTTGACCTTTTAACACCAAAGTCCTAGTGAATGTTTATGCCAAAATTTGAAGAAGTTCCTTCACGGTGTTATTGAAATATCACGTTCACAAGAATGGGACAGACTCAAGGACGTTCAACCCGAAAACGTGCCTCAGGCTCTGGGTGTCTCCAGCGCGGAGGCATAAAAACAGGTACAGATGAAGATGTATTTCAAAGTAGAACTGAGAACAGCTTTTATTATCCACTTTACAGCTTTTGGTGAATTTCATCACTGCATAAATTCCATTATTCTCTGCCCTTTTCACTCTACAGGGTCTGTCATTTGGTTGTATGTTTATGCTGATCAACATATGAGCAGTACTAGATCATCTTGCCACACACACACACACACACACACATCAACATCCTCATGGTTGTTGCAAATTACAAATCATCAAATTATTTTCAATCTAGCGAAGGGTACAGTGTTTGCTAAGTATACAGTTGCAGTCCATCTGATTTACATAGTGCCATTAAATAAGATCTGATGTCGGGTTGTTTCGATGGTTGTTGCACTTGTCTGGAAAGTAATGGAGTGCAAAAGAAAATGTTTCCTGCTGCTGAATCTGCTAAAGCGAAGACACTTTTGGAACTGCAAAGCTTGCAACTCATCCTGCAAAAGGAAGGCTGTGTGTGTGAGGAATCATAAGTGAAATGTTCAGATGATGTCAGCTCAAAAAAATAAAAATAAAAATTCTGTGATTGAATGAATTATGAGAAATCAGGGGAGATCTTTGATAAAACTTTCATTTTGACTTGACAACATAATTATTTTTTTCTGTAAACAGAGCCTGACAGAAAGTCCTTCGTTGAGCACAAGGTAAATTTACATAAATTATTCGGCATTGAGCATATATGTATATATGTAAAATTTATTTGTGTTATTTATTTATGTAAAATAATGATTAACAAATGCAACTTCACAACTTTCTTCAAGAACTTTGCTACTTAAGTAAAAAAGTTTTATATCCTCTTCACATTTATAATTTAATCATCAACATTATTACTTTTTGCATTTATCTGACAAAAAACTTTACTGCAAAAAACACACTCGACAGCTGTTGAAGAGCAGCACGCAAATGAGAGAATACAGCCAATCCCCAAATCTGCATCTGCAAAATACACAACCTGTTTTCTCAGTATTTAACTGCAAGGATAAGTCGTCTATTAAGAGTCAGATTTAACTCCGGTGACAGGTGAAGATAAACACAAGAAATCAAAGGATATTTAGGTTGTTGTTGTTTCTTTTTATATTGCAGATCATGATTGATTCGATCAGAAGCCCACAAGAGGAACACAGTGGAGCTGTGTCTACAGTAGGGACCACGGATACCAGAGCCACAAGCAAAAAAACTGAAAACGACAAAAGCTGCTGCTAACAGTGTGCTAACACATGTGCAGGTGTGTGTGCATGCACACACGCACACACCTGCAGTAGTTTGAACTGACTGACAAGGTCACAGACACATGGTGTGAAAATAATTAATTTAGAAGTCAGTCTTGTATTCTAACAGAGTGAAGAGTGACGATTGTAGCTGCTAATGTACGAATGTTACGAACTGACGCTACGTTAGCCCCAAACAAGCTAACGTTAACGCTTGTGAACGTAGTGTGTGGAGCGTTGCTACAACAGATGCCAGCTGTCACAGTTCACAGTTCACTAACAGTAACTATTTAGTAACTGCCGTGCTTTCTTGTCAAGATCACCTGCTTCCTCCCAAACGTTTTGAACAGTTTTTTTTTCCTGCTACTTCTTTCTGCTACTTCACAAAGACCAGATTGGACTATTGGTGTCTTGTTAAAGTGACAGCTCTTTTCAAAAGCTCTGTATTGTGAGAGTCACTTTTTGAAAATTAAAGAAAACCGACTGTAAATTTTCAAAAAAGGACATTAAAGTTAAGTTAAAGGATGGAAGTATTACAACACACCCACCTGCTGTCACCCGGTCTGAATACATCAGGAGGAAAACGGCCCTCATGGTACAAGAATTCAACTATGGGCACTAACAATGAGGAGCTCACTCAGGTCAGGAGTGGATATCTTCAACACAGGCTTCTTTGCCCTTTAAAGCAGCTTTTATTCGCCACCTGAAGAAGAACGGGAACCAATTCATTTATCAACCTAAAAATCTGGAAACTAACAGTACATTCACACAGACACGCAGTTACATATGGTTTCCTACAGCAAGCTAGGTGTGATATGGTGAAATGAAAAATAAGGTGGAAAGACACAACATCCAACACTTTCTTATTTCAAGTTATTCGCCACTATCCATGTGTGTAGTTCACACACAAATACTAGTCCAAATTTTATGCCAATGCCAACGTTCACCCTAATTACGCGAAAAGCAAAACTTCTTTCATTTAATTATGAAGGTCTTTGTCAATGTGATTTCCACATGACTGCTATTTATTACAGTTTTTGACATTTAATGATAGTAACTGTGAAATAACCTTTACTGACAGGTGAATGTGTGACAACAATTTGTGAGGATAACAATGTTATTGTGCTTCGATTAATGGACAGGTCTAAATGCTGGTTGGAAAGACAAATGTGTGTCTATTATTTTTATATTTGTTTTTTGTTTGGTTGTTTTTTTTTTTTAATAAATCCAGCCATTAGGTTTCCAACAGACATGGCAGTTTTATTTAGAAGATCAAAATTACACTGATTCCCCAAGTTGCACATGGCCAACTAAAGAAAAACTAAATAAAGAAGAACTCATTAAATGATTAAATGTGACATCAGAGTGGATGGTAAGAGAAGGTGAAAAAAGTGAACAAATACTGGGTAAAGATTTCAAGATTTTAGGATTTCCTGTAGCCATCGGCCATGTGTTGGAGTAGAAGGGCTCCTGTGGCCAAATGGCAGTAAATTGCACTGACAGTGTTGTGAAGGGCGTATTTGAAGTCAAGGGAGACTGTTACAGGAACCAAAGCATGTCTAATTGTTTGACATTCCCACCTTCACCAAAGTTAGAGGTGGATAGAGGACTGAAGATGACACAAACCTGCCCTTCATCAGGCCTACTGATCAGAAATGTCAAATGCTTCATTATTCTTATAAAATAAGAGTAAAGCAGTACTTTTTAAAATCAGTTCCAGTAGCTAAAGCACCAGCAAGATCATCAGCAAGAGTTCATTATGTTCCACAGAAGCAAAGATGAGATATGAGATGGAAATAGTGGTAGTAAAGACCAGTGGTTATTACATCCAAGTCAGGAAAGGCCAACTGACATGATCCAATAAAACACAGTGGCTACTATAGTAATGATGTCCATTAATGAACACGAGAGCTGAATAGTAAATGGGACGCTTCCACCTCGGAGTGGAGGCAGCAGCATGTCAATGAATAATATCCATATAATCCAGACCTGAAAGGAAAACTGCTTCAACAATCCTCCTCCTACAACTCGCAGGGCAGCTAATGGAGCCTCCGAACAAAAAGACAAAGCTTTTGCAGCCATTCACCATTTTTTATTTTTTTTATTTTTTAAATTGGCCACTTATGGTAAAGATCCACAGGCTTAAGTCTGTGAAACCAAAACAGGGTGACAGGGATTAGAGCAAACATGATATTCTGCTGGTCTGTATCAATGAGGACTCACACCTGGAGTCAGCAAAGACAAGCACATGATGGAGCTTTTTTTTGGACAGCAGCATTTAAGCAATAAGACAGGTATCATGCACAAGCGAGTTTGTAGTGTGTGTAAGTGTATCAGCAGTCACTTGTTCATGTCAAACTAAATAATTGTCAACGGACAATTTCCAAGTCAAACCACATAACATATGAGAAAATATCAGTGACACAAATCTCAGCAAAGCATAACAATGCAGAAAACAAAGCAGCAGACAATAGTTCAGTTCAAATTTCAGTTGGTTGTAGTAAACAAAGCCAAAATTAAGAGTGTGTGTGTGTGTGTGTGTGTGTGTGTGTGTAGTCACATAAATTTCACAGCAACAAGTCAACACAGCAATGCAAGCAAAACCAAAGCCAAGAACAGCGTGCACATGAATGACCAATCCAGTCAGACAAAAAGAATTCCCAACACTCAGTTCAACAACAAACTCAAAAGTCCACTCCAGGATTTCATGTGGATCTAACACAGACAAAAAACCAACCAACCAACCAACCAACCAATACAAGTGACATCACCTGTCACAGCTGAAACACACAGCAACTACTATTTACAGTATTTATAGGGGGGTTACCGTAAACAATGAGTCAGTCAGTCAAACAGTCAGTCGGGTTATGATAAACCAGGACTAGATTAATCTGATGAGTAAATAGAAATAATCCAGGGTCTGCTGGAGTTTTTCCACAGTTTGTGATCCAAAAATCAGAAGTGATCTTCAGTGGACGGAGGTTTACAGTCCCCCAAAGACCCAAGAGAGACTTTTAATGGAAAATCAACTCCAAAGGTTTTGTCCTGTACTTTCCATAACTTAAAAACCAGACGCTCCTTTGGCAACAGTGAGGAGGCAGATATGAGGGTACATTTCTGGAGCCTGAGAGTCCATCTGATTAGCTGAGTGCTGGGTTTAGCACTTTTAAATACCCACAGGATAAAAGCATGTTATGTCACAACAGGGAAGAGACAGCCTTCCAGATAGGTCCTTCATTTCTCCTACCCCCAAACCACAGCTCAGCATTGAAACTAGGTGGCAGAAGAGTTTTGTTCATTTGGATTTAGGCTGGAGCTGGATAAAAGCACAGACTTGCCTTAATTACAGAAAGACATGAAATTTGAGAAAAGAGAGGTGGAATGACGAGCAGCAAAAGGCCACGGGCTGGACTCGAACCCGAGCAGACAACACACATCCCAATAGATTGAGAGGCGTCCTGAAAAGTTCGTTCTATTTCAGTCAGGTGCCAAAGACAGAAGAACAAGAAGTATTGCTCCAAGGAGTTTGACAAGATCATGTTGTACACGTGCACAAAACCTTTTAATTCTCCAAACACTTTATCCATTAGCCTCAGCTTGAGTGTGACAGCAGCGTTCTTCAATCCAAAAGGTCTGTCCTTGAACTGGAACAGACAAAGACGTCAGATGAAGGCTGTTATTTTTCAGATGCCAGGGTGTAATGGCACCTGCCAGGACCTGTTAGATCCAGGGAGGAGAAAGCTACAGCACCTGAGACTGAGGGTGCTATTTCTGTTGCTGTTTGAATCAGTGGTTGAAGGACGCCTAACACAGACACACCTGACTCAATAATCATTATGGGTCAACAAAGTCGTATAGTGGTCAGTCGAGTCAAAATCTTCAAAATAAGAGCAAATAACAAACCACAATAAGGTTAAATATCCTTTATGGAATAGGCAACAACACATCCACAAAGCAATGAAACAATAAGGCAAAGAAACAACATTTCAATTCACCTCACAGCTGCTTGTTATTCACACAAGCAAAACCAAAATCACACACACAAAGGAATGACACAGTTCAACAGCTCATAGCAACTCAAGAAGAGCCCGTCCACGAAAATCCACTCCACGATTTAACACAGATCCAACACAGCCAAAACAAACCAGCAAACTAAAGCCATAGTAACAGTCCCAGAAACACACAGCAACAATTTAACAGGGGTACTCACTGTTCTGTGGACTGCAAATAAAGATGGGCGTCCTCCGTGACGTCACACGTAGCTTTCGGAAGAGACGTTTTGGAACTGCTCCGCCGCCGCCTCCATCTTGCTAGCCCGCCAAATTTCCAGCTTATCCTCAATCATGCAGAACTTTAAACCTTAACAAAATGTAAACGGGTGTTTAATATGACAATATGAAAGTTCACCCCCGCCCCCCGAAACAGTTTAATGAAGGAGGAAATTGTACCAGTCTATGGTGACTGACTAACTTTTGGAGCTAGCCGCAAGCGGCCATTGGGAGAGCTGCAGTTTTCGGTACTTCAGTGTTGATGCTTCATCTTCCAGCCTCGGAGGTTCCCGCTCGGTCACGCCTGCAGGGTCGGACTCGGCGTTAGCTCCGCCTGGACATGGACCGGGAACCCGACAATCAACAGTCACTTCCGCCTTCCGGTTCCCAATCATAGTTCTACTAGTAGTTTTCCATCCTTTATTAATAACCTTAATTGGAAAAAAATTTGGAATTTGTCAGCTAAATTTTTGATAAACAATAAAGTAAAAGAAGTATCCTTTAAATTGATTCATAGATTTTACCCAACAAAATTTTTTCTATAACGATTCAAAAGAGATATTGATGTTAATTGCTCTTTTTGTGAAGGACACCCTGAAGATATTTTTCATTTATTCTGGTCCTGCCCCTTTTCCACCAAATTATGGATGGATATTTGTGATTTAATTTCTACTTGCATTTTACCACACTTTTCCTTTTGCTTTGAACATGTATTGTTTGGCTCCATTGACTATCCACCAACAAAAAAAGGAAATTTTTATGTAATTAATCTGATCATATATTTGGCAAAATGGCATATCCATAAGTGCAGATACACTGCCCAAAAAACTTTTTTTCTATTTTTAACAATGACCTCAAACAATATATAAAAACCATTAATTACTCCACTAATGAGAAAGCTATTAAAACTATTTCCATGTGTGCTCTCTTTGATATATTTTTGTAATACCTTTGTAATATTCTATTTCCTTTATATGTCTGTAACCCCCTGGAGATTATCATTGCACTATTCTTTTATATTGTTCTGTATGTATCAATAAACTTGTGTTGAAAAAAAAAAACTAGTAGTTTTCCGAGCGAACTGATTCGCTCAGCACGAGAAATATTTGGACGTTTTGATTGGTGAGTGTGAATGTGGGTGTGTCCGTGAGGGGGAGGGGGGGCAGGTGACAGGTGGGCACTGACATGCAATGATCAATGCATGAAATGACTGAAAACAGTATTACAGCAAAGAAGAGAACTTGACACCTGTGTTCCAGCTCTGATATTTTTAATTATCCATCTATCTAGCCCGTCCAATTATCCTCTGCAAGCCCTGTGGCTTCTGTTTGGAGCCATGTGTGATTTTTCACCTCATAAAGAAATGATCTGAATCACCAGTGTATCTTTCTCATGCCCTGGATTTAATATTGTAGTTAAAACCACCGCTGGTCTGATTCTCTTAAATCCCCAGTATGAAAACCCCAATCTGTTATTCAACTATTTATGATCAGTGGAATAAATATGAATGAGATTTCTATTCTTGACTATTTTTTATGCTTCATTTTTCGCTTTAATTTTTCATTTCTATGTAATTTTCTGTAGTATCTGTATTGCTTCATACATGTATAATATATATCACTGTGTATCATCACCCGTTTGTTAATGTTTTCACTTTCAAAAAAAAAAAGTTCTTTGATATATGAAAGTGCCTATAGCATATATTTTCACACTTCTATCGCGGCTGCTTAACCACAGGCATAAACAAAAGCCATGTTTCATATCATCATCCATTTCTCAGCTCAAGTTCAGTCTGCTCACCGGTGAGAGATAACTGCCCATCCAGTGCAAAGCAGAAGTGCTTGTCTGCATTTCAAAGTCAGTTTACTCAAATTACAGAAAAAAAAAAAAAAATCCCCATTCACCTGCACTGGTGTCTGGCCATGCAGATAGTTTTTGAGATATTTTCTGCCTCTAACTCAACACAGTGAAGTTTGTGTTTGTTTTCCTCAAAGTAAATCTGGTGAGTGACACAGTTTTATAACTTCATCAATGAGCTGTCTCAATACTGGCTCTGTTTTCTTGGACAGACTTGTGAAACGACCAAATTAAACATTTTATTTCAGCTGCGTTCCAGTCTCACTGTCTGTGAGGTGCTGTTAGGATTAGGTCTCTCTCACCCTTTTTTTCCCCTCTGATTTTCCCTGATGTTTTCCCCTCCGTCATGTGTGTGTTTGTTTCCTGTGTCTGTCTAGTTGGGCGCAGCTTCCTGGTTCCTGGTTCTTGCTCCCGTCATTTCCCATGCACACCAGTCTGCATCTTCCAAGCGACACCACACCCTGCAAGTAAAGAACTTCAAGTGTTTCTCTGGTTTTCACCTCACCTGGTGGTCAGGAGCATGTCCACTGCAGACGACAGCCCTATCCCTCCTACATATCCCGCCTCCCCGCTTATGTGACTGGACCATAAGAGACCAAACTTCCAACTCCCCAGTAGTGAGCACTTCTCCCCAAGTACCTATTTTTTGTTTTTTCTTTCTACCTAGACCCTAAGAAGGGAAGGGGAGGGGGAAAGAGAGAAGGAAATACTTTCCAATAACTCTCAATAAGTCAAAATATTATAACAATAACACACTAGTAGTGTATGCCGTCATGTTATGTTATGTCACCCATCTTGTCTTTGGTCTTTGTCTTCCCTCACCAAATGAAAAAATGTGGGGTCCAGATCTACTGAAAGAATCTTAGAGGTTTGTGGTTTTTTTTCTCTCATTTGTTCGTTTTGAAACTGAACATTTCTCTCTGTGAGATCTGAGTTTGTTTTTTTTACCTCAGTATTGAAGGGATTGATTCACTTCACTGTAAGAGCTAATATTGTCTCATAAGAGAATTGTATTGGGTTCATAAACCTGACACATTGACTGTGCTGTTCTGTGAACTTTACCTTTAGTTGATGCTAATCCTGTACAAGCCACCCTACTTTATTTCGAATAAACAACCATTTTGGCCTTGAGAGAGTGTTGCACCTATTTTTATCGAGATCAGCTGTTTATTTTGGGCTGCACCTCTCCAAAATGTTCTTCTGAGCTTAGTGTGTAGGTTTGGCCTAGATTTGGCCCACGAACGTTTTTAAAGTAACACTTCATACTGTGATGTTAGACTGACAGTTACAGATCATCATCACACATTTCTGAGTGCCAGAAGTACTTGGAAGCTTGACACAGCGTTCAGGAAGGGAGGGGCTTCAGTGAGGAGTCAACAAAGGGCAATGATTTTCAGATTATACATGACACCACCCGTGAGATCAAACTTGTTTTTTTCTTTTTACTGTATCTTCATAAGAGAATCTGTGATATACTGTAGTCACATGAAGACAGCTTTACATAGAAAAATAATATAAATAACTTTACTGGTCACAATGTTCAGTTTCATCAGAGAGGTAGACAGAAATAGCACCATCTTCTATCATTTATATTTCACCAGCTATTCAACAATGACCAGATGAAGCTATTAGTGGCCCCACTACAAAACAGAGACTTACAAGTAGATAATAATGCAGAATACATCTTAGTTGATATTGTACTTAATGCTGCAGTTTTTCTAAGACATTAGCAATGAATCAAATTACCAAAAATCAGCTGGCACACAGTGAAGCTGGGGATTCGCATCTCCGGGGAGGGGGTCTGTGAACTTGAGGCACCCGCCTGGTTTGCCTGAAGAAAAATACTGCTTCACTGACAAAACGTGAATTTGCAAGAAAAAAAATGTGCATGAACAATATATCTGCTACAATGAAGGAAAAATAAACTTTAGAATTAATGTAATACATAATTAATAAGACAGTCAGCAGGACCTGAACTGTTATGCAGGATACAGATGTCATATATCAATTCTATAGTCATCCAGTGATCATTTACAACCCCGAGCACATGGCACGTGCTCGTTCTGCATCCACCACCGCAGCCCCCTCCTCCTCCTCCTTTATCAGTGCTTAGACATTAGTATTATTTTGGTCAGTGTTTCTGAGCAAGTTCATGTGCTGCAAGTTGTCTTTATAATTGCTACTTTGAGCATTCTGGGATCAGAGCCACCTGCTTCATCATGATGAGAGTGCCCTGACTGGAAGGATCAGAATTGGCATCGCACCCATTCAGTACTTTGTTTTTTATCGTGACCTCCAGTAAACCTGCTTTACATTCCCGATCAATAGAGAACCTACTGCTGCAACATCATTCATAGCTTTGGCTGCATGAGTTGGATATTTATACACTCTGCTTAAATACATCTTACTCAGAAAAAGCAGTTGGCATCTAACAATATATGGGTTTGGATTCTGTATCACTATCATTAATTAAACCTTTGTGTAATTACGCACACGTTGACACACAGTTACGCTCATTAATGACAGGGCATCCATTTCCCGCTGATAAACAAAGCAAATGTAATCATGCATGTTAATGCTCAAAAAATAAATGTCATTAGCTTTGAGAACTTTGAAGGCAAGTGTAAATTAATTAGCTAATTAAATGGCAGGTGCTATAGTCAACATAAGATATGACATTTTAATTTAGTTGAACTTCACAAAGCTAGTTGATTCTACCTTTGTCTTAATCAAAGAGTTAGAGTATAAAACCTTATAAGAGGTCTGTAACACCATCAAGTCTCTGAAGCAGGTGTCTTACCATATGCTGCATTAATTACACAAAACTCTTTAATGACTTATAGCACTGCTCGTTACTGAGCTGTATGGCAATATGCCCTCTATCCCTTTTCTCTGGCCCTGTGTTATTTATAGCACACATTACAGCCTGAATAGCCAGGGAGAGACGAGTGCCTGGTATAAAGCAGAGAAGTGAAATTTCATGTTCAGGGAGGTCCATAGGGGAGGGGGGTATGAGATAGAGCAAATCAAATTGTTTTCAAATCATTCCCATGTAAAATGGCATCAGAAGTAGGCCAAGAAAAAGCAAATAGACAGATGGGATTATTTTCTCCGACGCTTTGTACGAGCAGCTGCAGGACAACGTTAAAATGACCTCAGTTCACCGGCAGGAGAACGGTCATGAAGTCTGATTACTGACCATTGCTGTCAAAAGCTCTCTCAGGGAGCAAGCATGTGGAAGTGTTTTTCAGCTCCACTCACTCTCTGCATGTCAGAGTTTGCACATGCTGTGGACACAGAGATGTTCCACTGCTGTCGGTCTGTGAGGAGGACTTTCAGCACCACGGACAGCGGCGCTGCAGGAGCCCTGACAACAACACACCGGCTCCTGATCAGCGCTCATGTCTTACTCATTCTGAAAGCCTGGGTGGTTCCTGCTACAGTGGGACGGGCAGGGAGGTGATAGGCAGGAGGTGGGCTGAAGTTTGCATCACAGACACCTCACTTCTGTTGACCTGAATGGATGTTTTGAAGCTCAGAGTTTGTCCAGTTCCTGGACTTTTTGCACCTTCCCTCCATCACTTATGGACGGCTGCAATAGCTTCCAGTCAACCTGTCAGACTGTTGCACTGTCCTCACTTAGCTATGAAGTATTATTTTTACATTTCTACTATAATTTATACTTGTTACTAAATAAGATTTATCCACCTCTTCATGCAAACTGTCTTGTCATAGTGAAGTTCACCTGTACTTTCATTCACAACTGTTTTCTATTTTTAATTTGTCATTTGATTGTAAATTGCACACATTTAATTCATCCATTTATTACATTCTTTTGTACACATCTCCAGTTGATTGTAAATTGTTGAAGTTAATGTAGTTTTAATGTGAAATAAAGTTTATGAAGCTTTGTTGATGGTTTTTACGGAGCGTGTCTGGTATGAATTTTAATAGTAGCAGCAGCACAGCATAGAAATCACAACACATTAATTAATTACAAATTCAGGGAAAACTTCAAAGAGTTTCTATGTTGCTTTAATCAACAAACATGATAGAAATGTTTAAATGTGTCCGTCCTTCAGTGATAATACAGGATCTAGAGATAGATACTAGAGTTTGTGCTTTTCTAATTTCTTTTATGAACTTACCAATTTTAATAACAATGAAAACACTAATTCACCAAAGTGACCTGTTACATTCATCATGAAGTATATGGTAAATATGGGGGGGGGGGGTACAATTTGATCACAAGTTTATTTATTAAACACATTTTCAATGACAACAATTGAGTTATGAATAAAACTAGTATACATGAGCTGTACTACACTGACAACTGCTTCAAAATCTTATCAATTTTCAGTTCACACTAAAGAGCGTGTAGGGTGACAGCATCACATCTATTACGAACTTGTTTTGCGCCAGGTTGCAGTTCTGGTGGGTCAGTTGCATCTGTTTCCTACTGAACACTGTTTTGATGTTAACGTGTCCCTCAAAAAGCCTTTTGAAGCTGCCATGACTGGCCACAATAACCTCACACTGATGGTTTCAACCCCAAATTTGTCCCCACAACCACAGCAAGACATGTATACACACATTTAGATGCACTCACAGAAGTGCCCCCAATTTAGCCCCTGGGTGAAATTAGGCTCAAAATGATTTTGAGCTTATAAAGTAATGTTCAAATATTTCCAATGTTTGTGTAGTTGTAATCTGCCACAGCAGCTTCAGGTCACCTTCCTCTCCTGTAGGCTCTGGTCCTGGGTACAGGTAGTCCAGGCAGAGGACATGGATGAACAGAAGAGGGGAGTGGTGCAGGAGTGAGGGGAGGACCAACAGCACTGGATGAGGGGCCCTGCTGTTCATCGTCTGGAGGAGGAGGAGAAGGAGGAGGAGGAGAAGGAGGAGGCGGCGGCGGACCCCTGCTGGAGGGCCCAGGCTGCTCCTCCAGAACATTGCAACATTGGTAACCCAGGCAACTGTTTCAGAAGCAGCACCAGCAAGCTTCTTTGTCACCTGGAGGGAGAGAGAGACAGAAAGGTTTCAAATGTTAATATTTGTGTGTGAATTTAGTACACACACAGCAGTGGTGTAAAAGCAGCTGTAAGAACATGTACTGAATTACACCTCATCCTAGAGAAACTCCCTGGTAGGAAGCACCTGTTGTTGGCTGTTGGACAGATCAATAAGTTAGACATACAGTGGATTTAGAAAGTACTCACTTTTTTTTTTTACATTGTATTATTTTTGAATAATCTTATAAATTGTTAAATTCATTCATCAATGAAAAATGCCAGCAAGATAGCTGCTAATGCTAGCTAGCCCCCCCACTTGTTTAGCAATCTTATGAAATCGTTAAATACATATAATGAAAAATGCCAACAAGCTAGCTGCTAATAGCCCCCACCCCACACCCCCTGTGTTCCATTTGTCCCTGTTTCACCAATAGATTTAAAAAAAAAACTAGACTATGACCTGTGTGGAAAAGCAATTACACAAAATACAAACTGCTTTAGCAGAAATTAACAATTGTTTTATCTTATTCTGTAGTGTACTGTGAAATTAATGCGCCTGAGAAATTCAAGTTTGTGCATGTGGGGAAAAAAAAAAAAAAAAAAAAAAAAAAAAAAAATTAAAATTGTGTGCAAGATTTGTATTTGTTCAAGAAGAATATGAATCAAAACAAATGCTCGGTGGTGAGGTTAAACAGACAGAGAAAGAAGAAATGCGTTTGTTGATGTCTGTGCAGACACAGCAGAAAACTGTAAAACTCAGCACGCAACGCTCCCGGTGTGCGACACCGACAACTGCCCTTGTAACGTCAGTGTGTGGGAACTTTTGGGCGCAGCGTTTTACAGTTTTCTTCTCTGTATCAGGACTCAGATGTTGACAAAACCATTTCTTCATTTTACATGTTCAACTTCACCACTGATCATTTGTTCATAGTTTACATTCAGACTTTAACACAAATCTCTTCTACACATTCAGAAACTTGAATTTGTTATGCATATTTATTTTACAGGTTAACAAAATGTTGATTTACAACTACAAACATTGGAATTATTTGTTAAGGTCACCTTACAAGCTCAGACTCATTTTGAGCTTATATACACGTATGGGGTGGCGACTTACCGTTTCTTGCTGGGCAAGGTGCGGTTCTGGGCCGAGGTGGATTCTGCCATCCCTATGAAAACACAAGAAAAATAAGGATATGTCAAGCAGCTCCTATTTTGACTATGAAATGCTTTTGAAGCAGTCTAAGGACTTCAGAACATAAAAGACGAATCAATCATCCACTTAAACCTTGTTTAACATAAACTGTAATAAAACGAGACTTAATGAATAAATGATACATGTCAATTAATTGTAGAAGAGAACCTCAGTGCCATACACTTGCAGATTTATGAAGGCAAGGGGATGCAGCATGAGGAAGGGATGATGACATCACCACAAATGCACATATGTGCAGGGATAATACCTCAAAGTGTTGATGTAATGTGGTTGTTGATTGATGAAGCCAGATGCAGAAGAAAAGGCAGGTGCTGGTCCATTGGTGATTAGACTGGAATTCTGGTCCTGATACAGACAAACATGTGATAGGACAATTCGTTTAGATCATACAAGTTCTTTATATTCAAACATGTTAGGTCTGTTGTGTGAGTATAATAACTCGTGAGGACAGATATGAATATGCAAAAATAAACACGGTATGATTATTATGAAATGTAAACGCATTGAAATGAAGTGTAAACAACTAGAGGTATGGTAAGATTCAATGTACACGCTATATAACCAACAAATTGAGTAATACAAATATGGATATACTTTAAAATACATAACCGATATAAGCAGTGGTATATTCATTATTAAGCATCAGCAGTATGAACATGTATACACTGCGGGTCTGATTTAATCAGTGGTATCGACAAGTTTTACTTTTCAAAGTGAATGATAGCATGTTACTCACCTACACCCTCTTCATCGTGTCTGGACTCTCTGCCGTTGAGACCTGAGCCGTACTGGCTCAGGTCCTGATAAAGACAGAGGGATGCTGAAATCTCCTGAGAAATGTAAAGACCTAGTTCACTTTCAATCATGGCTGATCTCCTAACAGTAATTTAAAGTGGTTACAACATGGTGAACCGATCGACGTGTATTCACTAGGTCTATACAATCTCAAGTTACAGTCATCAGTTACAAAATGAGCCTAAAGTTACTGACGTCACCAGCTGTACAACAGCCGAGAGCGACAGACACAATCCTAGTAACCGCTAAAACGTCTATCGACAACGTCAATATCACCACCTGAAATATTTGTCGGTACGGTTTGTCAGTCCTTGCACTGATTATACTTTTAGCTTAAGAGCTAACATGTTACCCACTGGGCTAACAGGAAAGTTGCGAGCTCGGCATCAAACCGCATCTCTTTCCTCTCAGGATTGTCTCCAGCGGTGGAAAGCCACATCGAGATTTACTCGTGTTGCTTCTTTTCTTTGCCGTTGAACGTGGTTTCTTGTCGGGAGCGGTGCTTCGGGATGCAGATGAATATTGCCTTTTAGGAGGTTCAGGCATTCCTGTGTTTCTGTGATGCTAACCTCAAGCTGCTGGAAGTTGTTCTTCTTCGTGGGACTCAGGGCAGACTTGACGCGCCACTGACTCACTCAGCCTCTAGTGTCACAAAGTGGTATCACAACACGGGACAGGTCGGGGGTGAGCATGCGCATTTCAGTAGATCACTGAAATTCAACAGATGGAGGTCTTGATCATGACATCTTCAGTGTGGCTCATTCAACTTGATCGTGTTAATTCATTTTTTGAACATTTTAAACTAAAGTTCGGGCCAGATCTTATATTGCTCCTTTACAGCAAAACCACCAAAGCTGAGATTTGAAAGTAAAGCTACATGTTCTTTGCCCACATTACAAACTAACTTAGTTTTGACAATTAGTTAAAAGACATTGAGCTTAACTTGACTGATAGACACATTTGATGCATACAAAACATATTTTTATTTGCTTTTAAAGTATATAAATCAATGTTGTGATTATAAAATACAATCATGCTTTCCCTTATACTTACATTCAATTTGTGACTTACAAACGTTTGTATTTGCCCATTTTGCATTCAGGCCAGTAGATGTTGACATGAAGCATCAAGATATAAACCCATTGTGGAACCACTTTGCTAAGAAAGTAAAACCTCCGACGCTGTGGGACTCACATCCAGTACCAGGCAGTTGATTTCTGCAAGTAAAGATAATACAACAAGCCCAGGAAATTTTACTCACCGAGTATTTCACTTACTGACCGCAAACTGCTCACAGAGCCAGGTTTCAGTTCACCACAGCCATGCTGTTTTCTGGCGTCCGTATATTAGGTCATGGAGCTGTCTTTCCAGTCACAGTATGTTGGCAGTCTTTATGTTACGACCCAGCTAGGGGAAAAGGGAAGCAACATAAAACCAGGTTTTATTGGTAAATCAGATTTACCGATTTAATTTATTGCATAACCAGGAGGGTAAATAAGTAATCAAATAGGATAACTGAAGTAGTGGGAACAGGATCCAAAAAAAGAGCTTAACAATGCGATTCTAACCAACCCAAAAACACTAGAAGCAGCACCCTCGTTCCTAATGTGTCCAACAGTCTTTTTCTAAGGGTGTGATGCATATTCAGAATTTTAAACCTAGCTCAGTCCCCAACAGTCACTACCAGCAACTCAAATCAAATCACAAATTACACACAAATATTCACAAAGGCGCGCTGCCTATCATGTCAGCCGCCACTAATGATGCGCGGGCCCGGCTCTTAAACTTTCTTCCTCTGATGCTTGAACGGATGCAGCTGTGTGAGGGCTGAAAGGATCATTGCTGCACCAATAGGAGAAGCCGACCGGAGGCTCCTCCTCTCTGCTCCGACAGGGACAAGTAATCCATCAGTTAGTGTTAAAATGCCCGAGTTTTGTGCAGCAACAGGCTGTAATAACAAGAACAACTGTAGAGAGTCTTTGCTCTGCACGGTTTTGAAATTAGTTCTGCAAAGCGAAGGTGACGTCACCGACCTTAGTGTTAACAGTGACAGCGGGTTGTCAATGTCGGTAAGTCACGGTCAATAAACGATCCCGTTATTACAGTGAACTGTCGTGTCTGGACGTGCTGTTAAAGAGCAGAGCAGCGGACGTGTGTGTCGTGTTTGTTCATATTAAGTTTGGTTCAGTGTTAGTCGGCTAGTTTTCAGCTCTAGTTCATTTCATTATTGATGACAGGAGTCAAAACATCTGTTGGAATGATTCTGTCTCTGTGTGAGAATAAAGAACATCACTGAGAGCTGAGAACCATCATGACACGTGCACCTGCACAATGACACCAAACTGAGTATTAGTTTCTATTCTATTGTTATTTAATATAAAACGGTTCAGCAGACTGTTCATTACAACTAAGCTGAGGGAATAATGTATTTTCAGATATCTGTGATCGTCTAATCAGTGCTGTTACTTTTGTCTTTTTCTCTATACTCTACAATAAGATATTGATATGATTTCTCTCTATTATAATGTTTTTTTTCCCATCCAGCCAAGGTCTGGATCTTGAGGGACACCTACAACCTCTTGCAGCAATGATGGAGGCCCTGCACCACCTCCACCTGCAGAGTCCACACATGAAGATCTTCTCTTCCCAAACATACACACAGTGTCTTATATAATAATATATTATTTTTTTATGTAACACTTGTGGCCATAACATTGTTCAGTCTTATCAGCTATGCTCTTCCTTGTTCCCTACACCCTCACTGTTGTATTACACTCTCTGCCCCATGTCAGACATACAATCACATGACTTTTGGACGCCACTGTAGCTGTAACAAATTGTCAATAGTTTAAAACATTAGAGTTCATATTTCATAGTCCTCAGCCATTATAGTTAATATCAGTGTGCTGTTCCAACAGCATCACTTATTTAGAGGGAGATTGTTACTGGAGCAAATAAATATTAACTGTCTCACACATTAGGACTCATGATGAATAATGATTATACTTGTTCCTAAAAATTCTGTTGCACTGTTGATTCAACTACTTCTTTTTATTAAGCAAACTTACATGACTTCATCCACAACTATTTTTCGATTTTAAATAGTAACAGTTGATTGTAAATTGTACACTACAGTATTTAATTAATCCCTTTATTAGATTCTATTATACATGTTTCCAGTGTTGTACATTGTTTAAATTAATGTAGTTTATAATGTCTGTTAGCTTTAATCAATAACATAAACACTAGAAATATTGATAAATTTAAATGTTGTCTGACAACACTGACAATGAAGGATCAAAAAACATGCTGATGTTAATTCAGTGTTTCCTCTACATTCATTTAGCAGTGCCAGCCCGCAAGTGACGTCACGTCAGGCACCAGTTGAGAGTCAGAGAAGTGTAGTCGTGAGGAATAAGGCAGCGAATTACCGGAGAAAAGGTAGACTTATTAGCCAACTCAGTGACGCTAACTTGGGTAAACTAATTGATAGCATTAAGCTAATATCTACAGGTCATTATGTATTAACTGCTGACTGCATTTTCAGATGAGCTTGTTCAGATACTTCTCTAAGAAGAGAAAGACAACAGATGAAGAAGACGCTAGTCAGGTAGCATCATAAGCCTTTTACTGACTCGTAAATGATGATGGTTAGGTAAAAAATAGTATTTTAATGTTCACACTTGTAATCAGATGTGACGTGAGTGTAAATTATATCGCTGTTAGTGTTACGTTACTCACACTTTTAATGTAATCTTATTAGACAAGTAACATTAGACAGGGAGGAGTTGTTAAACAAAGTGGAGGAGAGCAGAGCACAGCAGCGGGAGAGCTGGGTGAAGGTGCAGGGGAGAGAGATGAGCCTGGGTGCAAACTTTGCCACTGACTCTTACCCCCCCCCCATAGCATGCCCCCACTGCTGAAAAAAACTGTAATTAGTAAATACTTTCACCTGTGACAGTGCTAGAGATGATCCATCACTTAATCACAGATTAATATTTATAAATTCTGTTCTTAAAAGTGTTGCTACCATCACCTGTCAACAACAGCAGAAATGAAGTTGCAGGTAAGAAACTACCTGTGAATACTGATGACAGAATAATAAACAAACTCGTCAGTTAGTCTGTCATTCAACTGGGAGAGGTTTTCTAGCATCATCATCATCACAGCACATTTGAGAACTAAGGATGTCCATGCAGTCTCCCTTCACCACAACCAGATGAATGGAAACAAACGGGCTGCTCTGTACATGAGGTCCTCCCTCTGTTGGCACAGATCACTCAGTTTTCAGTGTGGAAACCTTTCAAATGACAATAAAAGACGAACACTTGAGTTAAGATGCGGTGGATCAGTTAATCACAAATATCTATCAGCTGTCAGGATAGGTGCATGAATGTCTGCTTCAGTTGAGGACTGGTTTGAGTATTAAATGAACAATCTTCTATATGAAAAATATTTTTCTACACATTTTGTATACGTCACGTTATCTTAAACTGAACTATCACGACGTCTTGATGGACAATGTATTAACTGACATTAACGCTGCGCATTACACTAACACAGATCACTTAAACTGGGTCACGTGGAGAAACACAAACCAAACGTCTTTAGATTAACTTCGATTAAATTCACCTTTTCATTGGGCTTTGACTGAACACCTCCACGGGCTAACCCAGGTTGACACAGGTTATCAGCTAACACTAGCACTAGCTGGTTAGCTTGGTTAGCAAGGTGCATCTTCACCTGAACTGTGACATTAACAGGGATGCTAATTATGGCTAGCAAAGAAACAGGCCAAAAACAAAATGAACTTACTGGGAAAAAAATGAACCGCCGACTCCACTGAGTGTCTTTTAGAACAACTGAACGCCGAGCAATACATTTTCAGGCAAACAACATGTCGGAGTTAACTTCGATGAACTTAAAACACAATGACAAGTCAAATGTCCGACACGTCACTCTGACGTCATATCCGGATTAACAGGCAGGTCCCCCTGTGTGTCTATCACGCAGTAGTCACGCCCTAAAGCCACTCTGCTTTAACGTCTATTTTCTTTTAAATAGGACCATAATTTGAAAAATGAACATCATGTTGTATTGAAGAAAACTTCAAACTAGAGATTCAGACCATAAACTAAATTTGAAAATACATGTTGAGTAGGAGTGCTGCTGCTGGGTGTTGCACTGCTACTCGGTCTTCTGTTACCTGGATTATTTTATATCTGCCAAATTCTTATTTTGAGCGAATTTGAGTTGTAGGGTGTTAATGGAGAACTGGAATATTAGGAAAGGTGGGACGGAATCAGCTGTGCGTGCTAGAGCAGAACTGGTGAGTTTAAATGTACGGCAAGTAGTTAGTCACTGTAATGAAGAAAACAACAACATTAACTGTGTTCAGATAGAGAAGCAATAAACTCTACCGGAAACAGAAACTCCAGAGCGTGACGTACAGTCAGCACGTCAGCACCTAAACGTCACTCACTGCTGGTAATGAAAGGTAATGTACTCTGAGTAAACGTGTTACTGCGCTACATTTTTAAAAGGGGAAGAGGAGGGGTAAAACATCTTATATGGGGATGATAATAATAATATATGATAAAAGTATTAAACAACATCTTTAGGCTGTTATTTCTTCCCCCCAGATGCTCCAAGGATCCAGCTGATTACTGGCAGTTTGAAGGTGGATTTTTCTTCATCTGCCATGTTGCACCGTCACTTCTCGTGAAGATTCATTGACCTTTGTGGTATGTTTTGATTTGACTTTAATTAATACACTGTATAGTTGGGATTCTGACATAAAAGATAGTGTAATGTTTGTCCACATATGTTGTCAGAACTATATGGAGAATATTGTGGAAAACAAGATCAAACTGAATTGGAAGATACAAGCTAAAAAACAACAGACCACGCCCCCTCAGCTCCACAGCCCCCCTCTTTCAGAGGTGACATCATCACCTCCTCATTATAGTCACCTTAACAGGCAAGATAGACCAATGGAGAAATGCCAGTTTTAGTTCTTCAGATCATCCCGGGGTTCTGAAGAACTATTTGTGAATAATTGTTTGAATTTGTAAATTTACATCTGAATATATTAAATAAAAGTGTTATAAAGTCAATAATGGTGTGTATGTTATTTGTAATTAAGTTTCCAACCCCACTTTAGTTGAAAGACTACATACAGAGACTTAACAGTTTAATTTGCATTTCTTCAGTATATTGTATTTTATGAGAAATGTCAGAAAATTGATCTGAATCTGAATCAGTAAATATTGTATTTAGATTGTGCTTCTACAGGTTTTAACATTACATACTTAAAAATTCAATGTTAACACAAATACTGCAAGTTGAAGTTGGAGATAATTTTAATTTGTTTTACACATTATTTTTTACTTTGTCTTTCAAAACAAAAGGTTTACTTTACAATATTAAGCATGCGTTAATATTTCATTGATTGACACTTAATTTTATTATTAGGAAGAAGTTTCTCTGCAGAAACTTTAGTGGTGTCACTTTATTGATGGTGTTTGATCATAATAATTTAGGAAAAATCTGTAAAATAACAGTTTTTCTCTCTAGAAATATTAATGAAACTTTCTGTTAATTTATTGTTTTTACACTTTAATTGAATTAGGATATTTTAGTTTAGTTATTTTTTTTACGATTTCTTTTTTACAGTGTATGCAACTTCTCATGTGAAACTTGCTCTTAAAAGCTAAGCGTGTTCTTTCAAATGATCTTATTTTGACAAACAAGTCTCTGATTTTAATGCAATAATTGGTTAAAACCTTTATTGCTTTAAAATAGGGGCATTGACAAGGTACTAATACCTCACACAGTCAGTTATGTATTGTATGGTTGGCAGAAAACTTTTACTGACAGATTCAACTCACTCATATTCAGGACCAAGCGAGGCCATGTCGAGCTCTGTGCCTACGTCCATCATTTAGACTCATTAACGCCTGAGTTAGCCCGAGGCTTGACCTCACTGACTCCACTCACATACTACTATTTACCTATTTATCTAAACTGTTTTCCACAAGCCAAGCGTTCTGTGTTTTTCGATTTTCAGACTGTGTTGTGTTTGCACCGATGCTTTTACGCAAATGCAGTTCCTATTAGATAAATAAAGGTTTTTTGAGTTTGAGTTTAGTTACAGACCAGCTTGGTAGCAATGGTTGTACTTCAGAAAACCTCATCAGCCAAGTAACTGACTTTTAACTCATTAAAAGTTATTGGCCTCAGGCTTTGAAGACAGTGGTAGCAGCTGGGTCAAACATAGAGACAACCAGTATTTACCAGGAAGCCTAGGGTGTGGGGTTTGATAGATGTGTGCATTTACCAGGCAGGGACCATCTAACAAAAAGACACTATTAATGGTGTAATGGGAAATGTAGGATACACTGAGCCATTCTGAGGCCTAAAAGTCAGCATATTTCAGCTTCTGCTGCTTCGACTGTGACCATTCTGTTCTAATCTGCCTCTTGTGAGTCCTCCGAGTTTATGGAAGTGCAACACTAAATCAGTGGAACACCCATTTAAAACTGGGCTTTTATGTGTTTCCCTGAGATTTTCAATTAATTTGAAAAAGCCCCCAAATTAGCATTTAGATCATGCAACATTAAAACTCTCCATTAAATTCCATTAACTCAACAATGAACATGTTTATGCATTCTTGTGGAATTTGATCAAAATTTCTCAGTTAATCGCCTCAGTTACAAGATCAGTTCTGTAATAAACACGTAATCAATCAAACTGGAACATATCATTTCACCAGAGCGGGAACACTGAATGTGAGCTTATTTTATGTTGCCATGGTGCAGTAACATGCAGATTAGCCCATAAAACTACATTAGTCCGTTCTAATAGCCAGTAAGTCTTTTGCTTCAATGTGGGGACGCCTGCTGTTTTATGAACTGAGAGCTTGTCCACACACATCGGCTCATTTTCTTTCTGAAGGGGAGATGAGCCTCCACTGACCCTGAGCTCTGGAGGCCGACTGGGGGGGGGGGCTTATGGATGGTGATGCTTGGCCTTCTGCCCAGAGCCAGGACATGGAGTCTCTGTGGGCTCAGAGAGTGGACAGGGCTGACCTCAAGGAACACAGAGTACTATCAAAGTGTACAGTGCCAAAGGATCAAACACTGACTTTCATCTTAATTTTCGGGAAGCAAAGTGCAAGATCAATGTGCTGTAAGTGTAAGAGGTGCGAGATAGTGCGAGATGTAGAAGGAAGACTGTGAGGTCATCGAGGGGTCCGCAGCTTGAAGAAATGGCAGCTTGTCCACAGGCGGGAAGAAAAGCTGAACACAAATGGAAAAGGACAGCTTATGACAACACAGTCAGCAGTGCTAAAATAATTCACATTAGACTATTGCCTGTAAAATCCACAAGGCATGCTTTGCTTTGTCCTGTAGCATCCAGATTTCACCACTGGTTCATTGATGTGAACTTTCCCAGTTCTGACTCGTCCTGAAAACCGCCACGCAATGCTCCAAAAATAAAATAAAAGAAAGACAGAGAAAAATGGTTTTAGTCAGTTTAATGATTGATAGTGATAAAACCTGAACATGTTGTAGTAAACACTGATTGTGCTGCTTCTATTTTCTTGTGATGGATTCATCTCCAAAATTACAAAATTAAGTTGCTTAAGTTGTTGAATTTAAAAGTAACATGTGGCCATTGTCTCTGTCTTTATCAGTTCATCTTTTTCGCTTCTGTTTGGCCTGTGATTTTCCCAGTGTTTGGATTTCCTGGTTTCTGTTCCTGCCTACTTTTTTGAATTGGTTGTAAATGACTTTTTTTGTTGGTATTAAAACACCTTTTTTCCACCAACCTGCTTTGTTTTTCTGCATTTGGGTCCTTAATACTTGAAAACCTGACACTGCTTACTTCATTTATCTACTTAACAGCGCATACAAGAAGTTCAGTTCATGGGAACCTCCAGGTTAGGGGTTGTAAAGTTCCTGCAGTGGAAAAGGTGAGAATAACTGACTCCCCGTCCTTCACAAAAATGCTATTAACCGAGTCATTAAATCTTTAGTGTGAAAATCTCCCAGCTCATTTAAAGATGTTTCCATCCTGAACAAGAATAATATTTGGAGTCCTCAATTAAACCTGCTTCTCTTTTCTGTTGGAAACTAGTGGTTAATAACATCACACATGTTTACAGCACATATCCAACATAGAAAACATTCATGTGTCATTCATGTTTATTTGGAGCTGTGTGAGGCACACACTGTGTCCAATATTTTCTCTCCTTGCAGTGATGTTTTCTTCTTCACTAACTAAATTTAGCTGCTAAACAATGCTTCACAATATTCACCAGTTAGTTGCTCACAGCTGTTTGGAGCTGGGCAGGAAGCACACGGTCGACTTGGTTGTCATGGCTACAATAATAAACATGCCGACTGTATCGAAAGCAATCTACCTACCTTTGTCGCCATGGTTATTATAATAACCGTCATGCCGCGTTAGGTTTAGGAAAAATGGTGATTCGGGTTAAAATAAGTACTTCCTCAACATTAAACAATCTCTGTTGTCATGGTTACAATAATAACAACGAACGATCAAAGATAATAGAAAAAACATAAACTGCTACTTCCCATGGGAATCGAACACCGCTCTCCTGTGTCGCTTTTTACACTGCGTCACCGTAACTTTTCCCTTTGCTCCTGTCATAATTACTACGACCACTAGATGTCGCCTAGCAACAAAACGTAACTATGAGTCATAATAACATGCTGTGTATAAATTACCTATGGTCTCCTTTTTCACAGGAGGACGGTTTCCCAGAGCAACGGTTTGTTTCCCATGTCAAACTGACATCAGTGTTTCTTTTATCAATGACGGTTCCACAGCCGCAACCTGTTTGCCTGCTGTTTATTATTGTAACCATGACGATGGAGGTCCTCCCACCTTAATGAAGTACTTATTTTAACATAAACCCTGATCTTTAACAAAAACTTACCATGTAGTTTGTTCCCTAAACCGACTGTTCCACAAGCTTAACTGTATTACAACAGCGAGGTGGGTTCATCAATACCAACTAGCAACACTTTCCACTGTACAAATATTGATCTGAGCCATTGTTCACACAAATGTATTGATTATTGCAGCTTTAAATCACTTGTTAAAATGTAAATTGTTCATTTTAGTTACATTTTGCTGTGGAAACAGATGTAACTGTACCGACCTTCTACCACCCAGTTGAACTGTATGTTGAGAATTGGCACAGTACAGGGTGTAGATTCATCTTCCAGGGTCAAAGTTCAGTTCACACAGATTCAAATGAACTAGTTCATGTTCATAGTTCACAAGTTTACTGTTCCAAAAGTTGAACTAGTTCATGTTCATTTCCTCTGTTTTGAATGAGCTGCTCTGAGCTATATTCTTTTCCAGTGGAACCTCCCACACATCCACCCTCAGCCCCCAGTCACTGCCACGTTACTGTATACACTTACACTATATACTACTATAGAATCACAGTCAAAGATTACCTTAAAAAGCCAAAAAAAACCAATGGGAATATGTGTTCTACCACTTAAACAATGTGTCATATGGGAAGTTTACAAATGTAATTCAGCTCTATATACAGTACATTTTTTTATGATGCAGAAAGTGAAGTAAACGTAAACTGTACATGCAATGGAAGAGTTATTTAACCTGCATGACCCAAATTATGCAGCATCAAAAACATGCAATAGATTACAGGCTGGTTCAGGCTCCACCGCTAGCTGACAGATGTGCTGGACATGCTGGATGCTGTAAAATCACAGTTCTTCTTCTTCTTCTTCTTCTTCTTCTTCTTCTTCTACTAATGTTTTTGGCAATTGGCAAACAGCTTCATGGAGCGACCTTCTAGTGGTCACATTAGCGTGTTCATGCACACCACTGATCACCAGTGGCCTAATTCTTTACTTTAACAAGTCTTTGCTGACAGAAGGAAATGGGGAATGATGTAAGGTGAGGGCATTCCTTTCTGCACTGGATTTTATGGAAAGGGGATCTGAACTGCCTCCACGCTGCTGCGAGAAATTACCTGAGCTCTGACCCCTCACTTGATAAGGTGGGCACACAGGCGATTTATCTCGAACAGACCTGCCGTTCACTCATGAATATTTACAATATATCTGCAGTGGTGCTCTCAGGTCAATAGGACTGCACTTTGTAATCAACATTGATGCTATAGGTTAATAACTGCAATTTGGTTTTTGTCTCCCAGCCTAATCTCATTAGGTTAAAATGAATTTCTGATTATACTCAATCATGGGGAATCTGAACAGAAGTGCGCTGACAGATAGTCCCGAGATAATGTGTGCGTCTGATACATGCTGCTTTGACTTTAAATGCAACGTGTAAATGGAAAAGGACAAGGTTGAGGCGGGAGGCAGCTTTGTAGTGTCTCTGATGTGACTGATAATGTTTCTGTACATCCCAGCTTCACTAAGCGGCCGCTCACTCTGATGTGCAGTGGTTAAAAAGCGAGGCGACATAGTTCGCCAATAGGTCTGAATGTGTGAAGTCAAAGAAGAAGAAAATACAAGGGTAGAGCTCTTGGCTTTGAAGACAGTGCTCCCTGCTTCCATTGTGCTGCTTTTCCTAATTATGCCAGCCCATTCTGCTGACAGACGGAAAGTGCGCTGTGACGCCCAATCAGTACTCCATATTTCATTTCCCCTCTCTCTCCTTTCTAACCGTTAGTATATTAAACCAGAAATCCGGTGACTGATTTTCAAAGAGACTTGATTAAACCTAGGAAATGGGACATGATTTCCCATTTAAAATTCATAACAGGCCAACACTTAAGTAATTTGAATCCCCTCTACCGTTGGAGCAGTCGGTATCTGCATCAGATTGAATTCACCTTACTGCATCAATCCATTTTATTTCAATTTGATAGCAAGCAAACTCAGTGGGAATAACCCTGTATGTCAGTTTTCTCTAAGGTTTGGCAAATAAAATACAGCTCTACAGAAAACGGAGAACAGACGGTTTCCTGCTGGGTGTCCTGAGTCCCAACAAATATCAGTACAACACTAAAATGTCCTAGTTTTCATGACAAATAAAATAGTAATCATGACATTATTCATATATCATGATCTGTCCCACTCACCATTACCTAACCCAAAAAAAAACACACTCACAATGCCACAGGTGTCCCGATTGGTCTGTTTGTATGTCAGTTAATCATTGTGTCATTCAGGCTGTTGCTAGCCTACAGCATGAGTCATAGGTAAGCATCATACGCTACGACACTGGGAGTTATCTCTGACAGAACCAGTGAGTATGCTAATATCAAAGAGACAGTCGGTCTGTGAAAGAGCTGCAGGAGGCTTACCCCTTCCACTGTAGGGTCCCTGGCAACGAAAACGCTTCATTCATGACGTCAGTTGGTGTTGAAAGGTGCATTCAGCAAGCACCGAAACAACTGTCCCCCATCCTGATGAAAACACCTATGGTGCGTGCACCGCACTTCGTCCATGTGCATGTGTGGTACACTTGATAGTCCTCATTTGGAGGTTTGGAAATATGGTCACCCTCCTCCAGAATGTACTGCTGCTTGTAATTCAATTTGCCTGACCTTCCAGTTTGCTTTAATTGAAAATGGGGCTGCATATGAGAAATGAAGATGCCTTTGTGCATATTAATTCTCCATTAGTGCTGAAAACCTACTAATGCTTTCAGATATATTCATAGTCTTTTATCCATCAGGTGCTGAATAAAACAGCAAAGTATCGCCCCTATCTGGCAGATGTAATGTTCCCTGATGAAAAATGGATAATATAAATGGTCCGCTGGTTATAAAACATCCTTTAAGTTAAACTCAGTTCAAATTAGTTAAAGTAAAGACTGTATGTAAGGAAACACCATGAGAATATTGAGCACACATGATATTACTCATTATAAATTAAATATGTAATTACAAACAATAAATAAAATACACCTTGATCAGTTCAATACACCTGCAATGACCAGTATCTTATGTTGGCTAATGCTAGCTAATGTTAGCAAGTCATTACAGGAAGCAGGAAGCCCTGCTATGCCCAATTACACAACAGTTAGTTCTGACCAAGTAATTTGATTGGACGAGAGTCAGTCCATGAGTGTAATAGAGTGTAACAGCAGTGGGACTTTTAACTTCATATATCACTCCGCTTCACAGGTGTTCTATTAACCGTTAATTAGCACCAGATTAACGGTCGTTATCCATCTTAGATTGTGACAAACTTTGCAAAGATGAAAATATTTCCAGAAATAACATTTGAATTACAGGATGTGTGGTCGTCAGAAGAGGATGATGAAGGGACACACCTGAGGTGACGTGTTCACAAAGTTACAAGCAAGTCTGCACTGTGCAGGTCAAGGAAACAAACAAATCCTAATCTGTTGCTTATTTAACTGATATGGCGCTCAGAACTGTTTCATTCAAACCAACTGAATGGAGCAGAGCAGAGTGCAGCTGGGTTCATGCTGTGTGAGTATCATACACACACATTGATGTTTCATACAGTTACTGAATGTAAATATGGTGATTCTGGCTAAAATAGTATGACTCTATAGTCGACCTCTGCCGACAGCACTTAGTGGTTTTAGTCAGCTGTACTCGACCGGGCAAGAAGTTTTGTGAAACCCTCCAACAGCAAAAGTTCATGCCACCGTCAGCACTACTGCAGATTTGTAGTTGCCATTACTGGATTTGGCTTCTGCAGCAGCATTTCCATTAAGACTTCTCATCAGACACGTCTCATATTCCAACTTGGACACAGCATCGGGGATGTAACCTGTTTCCAGTATTTTATGATCAGACACACTGACCCAGACGCCTCACTGCTGTTCATCAGGCCGCTGGATTTGTCAGAGCGGCATGTTGCGTGCACAAATCATCCCCCCTCTCATGTACCTTCAGTCTATGCATCATCAAAAATGTCTTGAGATTGATGAAAATATTAATTCCTTACAATAAAAAACTGAGCAAAATTTTAGTGTCAAGCAGTGAGGAATCCACTCATCTCCTCTCACTTAATATTGGTGGCTGCACAATTATGAAAAAGGAGTGAGTTAAAATCTCTGCCTTACCTTTGATCCAAACTCATTTAACAAGCTCCTGAAAGCAATATTCCTAAGAGCTTATTTTCATCTCAGAGATATGTCCAGAATCTGTAATTCTCTTTCTACCTTTTCAGATGTTCTGACCGGCCTGTGCTGCTGCAGTGCACCACACTGTGGTGGTCCCATTCCTAGATGCATAAAATATACGTATTTAAATCTCTGCAGACAGGATATGCATACAAACTAGAAAATATAATCACACAGTCCTCGATTTCACATCGTCATTCACTTTGTGTAACTGCTTCTGTCATAAAATCTTTAAGAGGGCAGCGGCCCTCAATATATCTTTGCTTTATTATCCCATAAACCTGCATGATCTCAGTATATAACCAGTATATAAAGCAAACTGTTGGAAATTGACATTTTTAGGAATTTTAAGTCTTTTTAAGCTTCAAACCTGACCTCCCACTGTACCAGCATCAGGTCTCCCCTTGCTTTCCTGACTTGAGCTTATTTACAGTTTCAATCTGGGCATGTAGCTGACACTTGTTCTAGATAATTAACAGCGAGGGAGCAGCACCGGCTGACAAATTGTTCAAGGACACTTAGAAGAGGTCACTCGTATAAGACATCATTTGTAGCTGTTACCATCATGAACCACTGACCCATTTATAAGATGATCTGTCTTCTGGAGACCATAACATTATTTTAGGCATTCATCCCCGTCCATATGACAGATTAGAAGCAGTGAGCACTGATGGCTCTACTGGCTTACATATGGAGGACACTTACTGTACATTTAAGATGCATAAATACATACACTGTGTGTGTGTGTGTGTGTGTGTGTGTGTGTGTGTGTGTGTGTGTGTGTGTGTATGTATGAAACCACAAGGTTTAAATGATGTCTGATTCTAGCTGCAGCCTCGGGTGTCTGACAGACCTGTCAACCCACACAACAGTTTGGACTCGTTTCTCGAGCGACTAAAGAAACAAGCTTCTCATTCTTTCCATGAGAACTGGATCGGTAAAACAGAAGGTGAACAAGCAAACACGGTAGCACAGCGAAATGCAGCATGCAAGCATTAAGAGCAACGTTACCATCTTCCCAGAGCAATTAAAGGTTTAATATTTTCTATAATTAAATGTTTAAATAAAATGCAGTGTAAAGTCACCGTATACATCCAGCACAGAAAAGACTGATGTTTTTGATTTGAAATCATGAAATCAAGGAACAAATCCTTTCCTTGCCATCAATATTATTTAATGTTTGTTTTATATGTATTCATATGGACTGTAATGTGATTACTTGTATGCAGAGTTCTGCTACTGTATGCTCCACTGTGACAATAGAGGCATTGAATTGAACTGAATAGAAGTGAGATTGGAGGTCCACGTGTTGTAACGGTTTGGTTTCCTCCTGCCTGTGAGGACAGGGAGGCTGGTGAGAGCAGCAGTGGTGGCTGGCTGTATGTTTAAGGCTGCCATCTACTGAGATCTGTCTTCAAAATGGATGTTTGTCTGCCGAGAGAGGAACAGTGACGCTCCCTCCGTGAAACATCCTTTGTGCTTGACAGTGGCGGCTGAGGGAGGAGGTCCTGCTGAGACGAGTAACAAGGTAATTGAATTTCAATTTGTTAAGAGGTCCTTCACACACTTCACGTCTGATCTGATCCAGCCCCCCCCCGAGATAAAACCAGACAGCTGCTTTAACTTTACCCCTTCTCTCATTTCTCTTACTTTCTTCTTCCTGTTTCACTGTCACTTCCTGTATCACTATATAAAAGACTTAATTCAACCCTGTGAGGTGAAACCTGCAAGCTTGTTGCTGTTTAGCCACACCCCAATCAGTGATGTCATAGCAGGTGTTTTTTCCTTTGCCAGCTGTGAAAGACATTAGCTGTGACATCACTGATCAAGGAGTGGCAAGACATGAATTTCCTTTTTTTGTTTTTTAAATTTCTCTGTAGCTGTAGCTTTAAAAAAAAAAAAACGAGTTCTCTGTTGTGATGTGTGTTTGTTCTCGGTTTGATAGTCTACAGCTTGAAGTAGATTGCAATTATACACACGAGCTCTCTTCCCTCCACTGTGTGAGAGCTGATCCAGGCCAGCGGTGTACATGAGGAGGAGGGCTGGTTGCTAGGTTGCATATTCCTCCAGTTACAAAGCTCTTTGATACCTGCATCGCTGTATGCTCTCACAGACATGCACCCACTCACATGGCTCAGGCCAGGCAGCTGCACACGCACACACGCACACACACACACACATACAAAAGACCATACTAACACACAGACATGCACCCCGTGGGTAGGCCTGGTTCTCTCCAAATCAGGGCAATAACAGCCACCCTTCCACCCGGCAAAATATCAAGGCAGCCTTTCGGCTGGGCAGCTAGACAGGAGTTGTCTAACCACTCTAACAAGGTGAGCAGACAGTGTGAGCTGTTGTGGCGGGTGTCTGTGCTCCTTCAGGAGGAACCGACAACAACTGGACTGGCAGCGCTAATAAGGTGTCAGCGCTGCTCTGCCCCTCACTGAGAGAACAACCATGCAGCTCACACTGAGAGCTGCTGCTCCAACGGGGATCAAGGTATTATAACTGCAACCGGCACCATTTCTTTTCTTTTCTTTTTTTTTTTTAAAACTCAAAACACACCTGCCTCATCAGCCTACGTTGAATCACAAACCAGAGCTGCAACAGGAAACAGAAAACCTCCCTACCAGAGAGGCTGCGTGTTATTTTTGCTCAAATTGGGGATGGAGGCTGACAGGAAATCTCTTTCACACACAGGTAGTGACGCATGAAACATGACGGCTGGTCGCCACTCTCCACCCAAAAACACACACACACACACACACACACACACACACACACACACAGGGAGCGAGCTGTGAGGGCGGTGAAAACAAAACTTCATTCACTTTTGCCGGCATTTAAAGGATGGGCTCAGATTAATATCTGTCACTGTGATCTCCTCTCCCGTCCGTACAGGCTGTGCAGAGATCCTCTCATAGCATCCTCTCACAGTCCTGATTCTGTGCAGATATACATGTTTAAAGTTCAGCTGAAGCTAATTCGAGGCTTTAGCTAAGCATGTTTGTAGAGCTCTGAATCACATCATTGGTTCAGTGATTCAACTTGACAGTTTCCCCTGGTTGGAGAAACAATCAGAGCTTGATAGGTATAGAATTAGAATTAAGACATAGCTAGGTAGCTACCGAGCAACACACGTGACAAATGGCTTCTGAAAAACGGTAAAGTGCACGGATGAGGTTGATGCAGCCGCGCTGGATAACTTACGTCGACTTCTAGAAATAACAGCCCTTAAGATAACTTCTCCTAGCAACCTCTAGCTTTAACTGCCACTGCATCAAATTAACTTAATTAACTTTCACAGATAAACATGATGTTGGTGGAACGACTACATCTCCTGCCGCAGATTGGTGAAGGCAGGAGAAAAGAAAAAAACAATCCCATTCTGAAGAGAAACCAGCGAACGTGAAGACGACATCAGGTTTAACGAATGGAGTGAATGTGGCAGTTTGTCTGGGCTGTCCTCATGCAGACGGTCCTGTTGAGGTTTTATTTCATTCTGTGTGAACACAAAGAGAACAAAGAGCTCTTAAATTTGGAAGACGCTCAGCAGATAACTGCACATTTCAAAGTACTCAACTTGGCACAAATCCTCCTTGGATTCAAGATGGTCACCATTTCCAAGATGGCTGACACTTCTGGCAAGGAAATGTCTTTTTTTTTTTTTTGCAATAAACTCGCCCACAATTTTCCCATACGGATGATCCAGGTGTCAAATCATTTTAACAAAGCAGAAGGTAAAAATTCTGAACACTGTAAAAATGTTCACCTACATTTTACAAATTAAAAGTCCTGCTGAATTACAGCAATCGTACAGAGGGACAGGCCAAAATAATTTTAATGATTTAAAATAATATTTAATTGACATTAATAATTGTCCTCACAGTCAAAAACACAGGATTTAATTGCAAAATCACTGAAATCTGTCCAACGGATAAAACTCTGTGGTAAAACATGTTTCTTATGCCGGAAATGGCGGCCATCTTGGAAAATGGTAGCTAATAGCTAAAGGGCTTCTTCTTTTTTGTAACCACATTTAAAAGATTATTAGAGTTATCTGCTGCACCATTACTTTGCTTTACAACGTGTGTTTTGTGTTTGTTTCTTACGCCGTAGTCACGTCAGAAAAAAATCACCGGGGCCAGTGTGCATAGCTGGAGTGATTACAGCAACATGCACGTAGAGTCGTGTATGAAGACGAGCTTAAAGAGATCCAGACCTCTCCTTTTAGCACGGCGCATCTTTTAGCATAAAGAGCCAGAGTGTCAAAGGCTACGTGGAACTAATTATTAAGTGAACACAGCTTTAATGTGTGTTTCTGTAGGCTGTTAACATATTAACATAAAGCGGAGAAGACAGTGAGGCGTCGGCTTCAGACACGATGCGAGAGAAGGTAAAGTTGAAGTGCATCTGGCTCGGTTGAGATGTTCTTTTTTTATTAGCCTTCGCTGCTGTGCTGAGGCTTATTTTGCAGCCTGCATTCTAATGAGAGAGAAAGCAAAGGAGGGAGGGAGTGTGGGTGTGGGGGGCGGTGGTGGAGGTTGTGTAACTCTGTGTTACATAACACAATGTGCATGGCCTTCTCTCTCTCTCTCTGTCTGTACCTCAGATAGAGAGACGTGCAGCAGAGCGAGCAGGAAGGAGAGGATGGAGGGTTTAAAAGGATGCTGGTGTTAATGAGGGCGATCTGAAGAGAAGTGCGCCTCGCTGGAAAATCACACCTCATTACGGCACTGTTTCTAATAACGCCGGTGATGAGGATTAGTTGTTTGGGAGGTGAGGGGACGGGGAGAGCGGACCCCTGGCTTGTCTTAGATTAAAACTCAACCATCAAGTGGCATTCAAGTGGGTTTGTAGGGTAATTAAAGTCGATAAAATGTTATTGCTTTCACCCTTGGCCCACCTTCGGCTGGTCGGGGGTGAACCGTCAGACATTTGTCGGACATTTCGGCAGAGGACGGATCACTGCTGAGATTCAGCCTTGACGCTGATATCTCTGATTACAAGACAGAAAATCGTGTTTACCTTCAGTTACTTTTCTTCCTTGCACTCAAATTTTTTGTTTTTATGCATAAAAGCACTTTTAAGTTTAGTTTCTACTTTGCTTTAGTGGATAATTTAGTAAACCAAGTGTTGTGTTCGGGCTTTTAAGAGAGTGTAGTTTGCATTCAGTGTTTGATTCTTGTAACCTTATTCCACTGAAGCGCACTGAGCCAGCAGAAAAAAAAAAAAATCTCCTCCATTCATAAAATAAAACTTCAAAAGAAAACTATATATGTGATAAAAACAAAAAGTTTATTTCTGTATTAAATCTGATCTAATATAAAATTACACACACTTGGTATAAAACCTCCAGCTCATTTGTGCTCAGGTGTTTATTCCAAACACAGTCAACATTTCCGAGGAAGTAGTTTTACTCTGTGTTTGAAGCAAACAAACAAACGTCGGGTCACGAGTAGTTGACTTTCACACAGAACGTCTCCTCTGTCTTCTCCTCCAGATTGTTCACGTAGACCAGGATCTCCACTGAGCCGGGACTCTGGCTGGGGGCGAATCTCAGTCCGATGCTGTAACTCTCTCCCCCGCTGATCTGAACACAGAGAACACAAACAACATCCTTCATTTTGAAGTGCGAGACCATGATTCTTCTTTTCTTTTCAGCCTGTAACACCACACAGATGCGACCGTATCCATGTACACCGACTTCCTGAACGTCCTCTTTAAATGGAGTCATTCATTATGATTTCTAAAAGGACTCTTTGGGAATTTGATGACTTCATTTTGATTTTTGGGGTCAATATTCTGTTAAGACTGTTATCAGGCTTATGAAGGTTAAACTTTACTATTAGTTCAGAGATGCACTGTTCCCTTGTTCTCATTATTACAGAAGGCAGTCATGTCTGTCACAAACAAACAGAGCGAATTAGAGAAATGATTAAATTAATTAATTCACTAAAAGAAAAGGAGGAACTTATTGTCATTCATACACTAATGACTAGTCAGTCATATGATCAAGTTCTGTCTCACCACCTTCACAGTTCATATAGTTCCACAGTTTTGCTAAAACACACTAGTTATGGTGGGTTCTACCAGGGATGTTATGGGAGTTATAGGCTAACGTTATCCTCTTTAGGCTAACGTTATCCTCTTTTTAGGCTAACGTTATACTATTTTTAGGCTAACGTTATCCTCTTTAGGCTAACATTATCCTCTTGAGGCTAACTTTACTCTGTTTAGGCTAACGTTATCCTCTTTAAGCTAACGTTATCCTCTTTTTAGGCTAACCTGACTCTTCTTAGGCTAACATTATCATCTTTTTAGGCTAACTTTACTCTTTTTAGGATAACATTATCCTCTTCAGGCCGACATCATCCTCTTTAGGCTAACTTTACTCTGTTTAGGCTAACATTATCCTTTTTAGGCTAACGTTATCCTCTTTAGGCTAACTTTACTCTGTTTAGGCTAACATTATCCTCTTTAGGCTAAAGTTATCCTCTTTAGGCTAACTTTACTCTGTTTAGGCTAACATTATCCTCTTTAGGCTAAAGTTATCCTCTTTAGGCTAACTTTACTCTGTTTAGACTAACGTTATCCTCTTTAAGCTAACGCTATCCTCTTTTTAGGCTAACCTGACTCTTCTTAGGCTAACATTATCCTCTTTTTAGGCTAACTTTACTCTGTTTAGGCTAACATTATCCTCTTTAGGCTAACGTTATCCTCTTTAGGCTAACTTTACTCTGTTTAGGCTAACATTATCCTCTTTAGGCCAAAGTTATCCTCTTTAGGCTAACTTTACTCTGTTTAGGCTAACATTATCCTCTTTAGGCTAACTTTACTCTGTTGAGGCTAACATTATCCTCTTCAGGCTAACATTATCCTCTTCAGGCTAACATTATCTTCTTCAGGCTAACGTTATCCTCTTCAGGCTAACGTAGCGATAGCTGGGTGCTCACTACAGTATTATGCTGCAAAATAATAGTTTTGTGGTATCGAATTTGTTATTGAGAATCGTGGAATTTCATTGGTTTTGGTAAAAATTTCGGGTATCACGACCTCCCTAGTTTCTACAGCAGAGTCCTCTCTCCAGGCTGGATCCTTCAGCCTGGAAATAGTTTGGTCCTTCACAGCGCCCATTCAGTCCAAGGAGGTTTCAAATTTAAGAAAGGTTTGCCCTTCAGCCTGGAGAAAATGACTCAAACACAACACTTACCTGAACATAAAAGACACTATCTAGAGAAAACATGTTTCACCCACCTGCTGCACAGAGAAATCAACATCTTCAAAATAAAGGTCCCCCATAAAATAAAGATTTGAAATGATGTTAGAAATCCGTTCGGGTCTTAAACGCGGAAATACATGTCTAACTTTAAATTTAGGAGTTGGTCCTTCCTGTTTACTCTGTGGTCACATGTCCATTGTTTGTTTCAGTGACTGTTTGAGAACCTGTTCACTCTCTAAAGTGACACTCTAAACTCTTCTAACTCTGTGGCTCTGCAACAATATTAAAATACTGAAGTTGTTGTTTTTGTATTAAAAATGATTAAATTGTATTAAAATTAAATATGGAGCTCAGTGTTAGTGTGTGTCCAAAGCCTAATCCAATAAGAGTCATCTGAAACCAGAAGATGATTACACGAGGAAACTTCACATGGTTTATATTCTTCATTGTTCTAAACTCCTGACATCTCACTCCTCTGACTTCTCCTTTTACTGATTACAGGCACACGATGCTTAATGTTTTCATCTTTTTATTTCTCAGGGGTCGCAGTGTGCAAACCATCTTTATGTGGTCATTTTTTTGTCTTCACAGTATTTCAATCAGAGCAGAACTGTCGTCTTGTATTTTCTGTAATGGCCAGTAACGGATATATGGGTCAGTTTGGGGGATTTATGCTGTAATTGTCCCCAAAAGCGAAGCAGTATTGATCCCTGCTTCTCTTTCCCTCTCGACAGCTAGTTTCATCATGGCGGTGGATAGTTATGTTAAAAAAGAGAAAGGTGTCTCCGCATTTGCTTAATGCTGCGGGCACAGTAAATTCTTTATGAGACACCTGGAGCCTCGCTGACAAGATGGAAAAAAAAAAACAATGGGCTATTTTTCACTCTGCCCACCTCCTTCTGTCTAATTGATGCAGTGTCTTCTGGACGGCAGCAGCGAGACTCTTTAATAGTTCATGTGGAAATAGATACCAACTGCACCTCATTCATTTATTTGTTAATTTAAAAATGCTGCTTTCCCGTTTGTTTCGCCATCACACCTCTGCAAATGAGAGGCAAATGAGAGGCAGCGACTCCGGCGCTTCATGTCTGTATGTGAGTGAATCAGCTATTAGACACCGAGGTTGACAACATAACAATAAAGCAACAAGCACTAATGACTTTGTTTTATTCCCCCGTTTTTTGTTCTGAATGCAAACGAGGAAGTCGTTCACCTGTCACAGATGTGGAATGAACCGTCGCCACGAGAGGCCAGAATTTACCTGTGTCCCGTCAAAATGTGTTTACAGTAAATACTCGAGGTTTCCTGGCGACATCTGAGACGGCTCTTCTTCTCTAGTTTGTGGGTAGTTACAGGTTTTTGTCATATTTGACACTGTCATTTTGTTTATATTCAATTATACAATCAGTAGTTTTATGGGCCGTGATATCTGCTAATTTTGATGGATCTTTCCAGTTTATTCACAGACAAACTTTATAAAACTCATCTGACATTAAATTGTCTCTAAAGCAAACATCAGGAGCTCTCGCATCATTTATTTTAGCGACATTCAGAACGACCTTGGTTTCCTGAAGAAGCGAAACTTGACTTCCATCACTACGGCAACGCGTGTGAATATATACGGGCGCCGTGGTCGTCACTTCAACCGTCGCTGCTTTACGTCCCTGTTGTTCTGGCTGCACAACAGCTCAGTCACAACTTCACTCAAGTGTTTGAACGCCTACACACGTGTTTCCCAGAACAGATTATGCTTTTATCTTCTACAGTAATCAATAAAGCTGTCTACACAGGTCAGGTGACAGCTCGTGTTTCCCTCCCTCTTAATGTGCGTTACCGTCACCTGAAGCATATTTCACACTTCCAAGTGTTTTTCGTTCGCTGCCAAAACCTGATGACCTACGCTCAATACTGCGCCTGAATGCATCGTGTGTAGACAAAGACGGTCTTTAAGCACCCTGCTCTGTAGCAGCTACATTTCCAATAAAGTTTAGAGTTGTAGTTGAAGTATTGCCAATAGCTTTTTGTTTTATGAGCATACTGAAAACATGATTGCACCTAGATAGAGCAGTTTTTTACTTTGCAGAAAATAGCTTGGAGTTTAATATGTTAGAAAAAAAAAATCTTCCAAAAGCATTATTTCCCATAATGAGGAAGGGTGCAATCATTATGAGGCTTTAAAGGTGAACACTAATGACATCAATACGCAGAATTTTTTATTAAGACTTTTTTATATCTTTATGTTTGGCAAAGAGAATTCCCTGTTGTTTCCATTATTTAATCCTTGACTAAATTAAAATAACTAATAAAAATAATAAAATAAAATAAAAATAATAAATTTTACCATTGATCAGCAGCACTTTCCATTAAAGCTGTTCATGAAATACTTTACAGACTGGTACCAACACAGTCACCCTTAATCCCATGAAACCATCTGTGCTGATCGTAGAGGCGAATTGTTGCCGAGGAGGAAGCTTCCTCCTTTCGTCTGGGTGTTAATCAAAGTAATGATTTTACTCCCAGTGAGAGTGAGAGAGCTGCACGACTTCCTGCTTCGCTCACCTGGAATTTATCGTGTTTGAACTGCAGCAGGTCCGGATGGTCCGAGCGCAGCAGGAACGTGCGGCTGCTGGTGTAGGGGTTGGTGTAGGTGATTTTTCTTGAGCTGCCACGCCCACCGCCGACTGGGACACACACTTCAAATGCCTGCGTGCGCGCGCACACACACACACACACACACACACACAGTTTGTGCTAGCTTATGCTAACCGTTGGCCAATAAATAATTTAAAAAACACTGGGACTGAATGAAGACTGATGATAAAAAAAATCTGAACTATATTTAGACACAGTTTTAATGTATACTCTGTTGATAATCTGTCAGTCAGGCCCACAGTCGGTGAGTTAGACGGTTGTTCTCTGACTTGTTTCATTGTCGTGAAAACAGAAAGATAAAAACACGTAAGTGAATTGTGTTAAAATACTGTATGTGTGAGGAAAAGGAGGAGGAGAGAAGCAAATGTTAACGCTGTGAAACTGGGCTGAATGCAAACACTGCGCCATGGCGTCATGAACATGCTAACTGGCGTATTGCGTCATTTAACGTCTTTTCAAGCAGCTTTAGCTTCTTTGCATTGACAGAAGTTGGAAACACTGGTTTCTTCTGGGTAACCGAATGATATTTGAATCCATGTGCACTCAAGGTTAAGTATTAAAGAAACGACTCCTACCTTGGACAGCACGGGCTGGTGGACGTTGAGACACAGTAGCCAGGCGGTGACCAGCCGCTGGTTCTCCACGTCCACCGCGTTCACGTACAGGAAGCGGCTGCCAGCGTGCCACGGCTGCACCTTCAGCTGCAGCTCCTGCACGGCTGCGGGAGGCAAAACAAACACGCCGTCCGGATCCACCTGCAGGGAAGGTGTGGGAGAGTGGCGGTAAAGGTTTATTGGGTTTGGCAGTGGGGTGTAGAGATGTCGGGTGGGTTGTGAGATCGAGTAAGAGACAATTAATAAAAGGGAAGGAGAGGCGTTGACCGAGTAACACAGTACAGAAGAGGAGGGAACAAAGTTATAGAAAAGAAGAATTAATGGGAAAAGGTGTTTAACAAAGTCAGAGGGAGGTGAAGGAGGTGTACAGATTACAGGAGAAAGTGGGTGAGAAAGAGCGAATGAAAGAAGCAAAGTGAGGGGGGAGACAATGAAATGAGAGCAAATAGAGGCAGCAGAGTGACAGAGAGACAGAGGGATGTGAGAATGAGATTTACTGTGCAGCTCCTTTTTAATCTGTTGAGAAAAGCAAAGCAATTCTCTGGCGGTGAGCTTTATCCTGTTTTATAAGACTCCTCCGATGCATTCCACGCCGAGCTAACCTGCCGAGAGTCAGATCAAAGAGGCCGCCGATGCATACGGCAAAATCTTTTAAAAATACATCTGTCACTTTTTCAGCCACTACCCTGTTCTCTTCAGGGGAGACATGTTTGGGTCGAGCTGTATGGTACACGGTGGCTCTGACAGTCCATCACAAGGCGATGCCCTTTTTACTGCAGCTCTGAGTGAGAAACATTGTCAAACTCCCTCTTCTCCTGAATCTTGTTATGAATAAGAAACGATCTATTAAAAATGGAGAGCAATCTGACACTCCTGGAACACATTCTCAGATGTTCAAGGGAGCATACAGCCATTGCTAATTTTTTTTTTTCAGGGATTGTGTCAAACTGCGTACCGACATGATCTGACATGATTGCATGAAGTAATGTGGGAACCTAATAAAAAGAAATGAAGTGACAAATGAAAAGACCCATTATTACGTCAATCTGCATTTGTACATTCTTGATAATGACTTGAATCTTAACCTGGAGTTATTACAAAAGAGGCTGTTGCTCTTCCATTGTTTCCTGCTGCTAAAGAGAACAATTTGCATGAAATCATTTTACAGTTTGAAAATTGATAACGTCCCATTAGATATGTAAAAGTCAAGGTTTAGATGATTAGAGCTGTTTCTGATTCTTTTTCTAAGTTCATTGCCTTTCATTTTAGTCAGACGTGTTTTGGAGAACATGCCAACTCCACACAGAAAGACCCTGTTCAGACCTGCTATTAAATGGTTTTAATCACAGGTGGTCGGCTGTAAGTTCAGGTGTGAACGCTCCCAAGACGCATCGAGGACACATCTGAGATCCGATCGGACCACATGTGACCACATTCTTTCAGCAGTGTGGATGTGAATGTGTCCAGGGCCACACTGAAGGACCGACTGCTCTACTGTCTGATTAGTCCCAGAACCTTCTTGGTGTGAGGCCACAGTACCAACCACTGCACCACCAGCAGCATTAAAGATGTAGAAGAGAATCGCTCCGGTGTTTTTTCCACCCTCTTGATCTGAAGAGTTATGTGAGTAACTACAGTACTGTGAATTCTGGATCTAACTGACTGTCATGAGTCAAATCGAGAATCGATGCTAAAGCTCTTCTTGGGTCTTAAATCCAATCCAAACTACCTGAGCCCATTGAGCATAAATTAGTTTTCAGTATAAAGTGTAAAAACCCCCCCCCCAAAAAAACCCCAATTCTTAAAGACAAACTCAATCAAGAGGAAAAACCCTGTCAGCCCAGTCAGACCCGAACACAGAGAGACTGGAAGCAGCATGATGCTCCGCCAATTACTGAGCAGCTGCTGTCCAAAAGAGCAGCGGTCCATGTCATTTTTCCTGCACTTCACAGTTCACACTCTCCATTTGTCTCAAAAAACAGATTTTCTCCTCCACTTGTTACGACACACACAAGATCAGAGCTGGTGGAAGGTCTGATTGGTGCCGCTCGAGTGTTCAGACATATTTACACACGGACCTGAGACCACTTGTCCAGACAGGAGTGAACGTGGTGTTGACAATAGTTACGTCTTAAAGTTAATAAACATATTATTTAAAAACCGTAGAGGTCAGTGAATCACGATGGCGTGTACCTCGATCTCCGTGGGGTGTGATGAGAAACATTTGACCTTGCGAACAGCCTGCTTTCCCCTCAGCACCAGTGATTGACAGGTCCGCTGTCCGGTCACACAGCTGACGTCCACCCGCTCCAGGAAATGCACATAAATCTGCCAGATCTGGGAGGGAGCTGCCATCCACTTATCACTGCAGAGAGAGAAAAAAAAAAAAAACATCATCAGGATCAATTAAGCTAACGAGGAAGGCAGTTCTCCGGCTGTGGCAGCAGAAACATCATCATGATCATCTCCACGCTGCTGAGACGGAGAGGATTCAGTCTCAGTGGTCTGACTCTGACTCTGAGAGCTGTGAGGCTCGGCTCTGTGACAACAGCACTCAAGGAGCATTTGGGGATGTTTGGTTGAGACGTCAAGTGATGTGGGTTTTTGAGGACAGACGCAGTATCATTAATGCTGCTGCTGCTGCTGGAAATCTTCACATCATATTCAACATTTCTACATGTTGCAACAAACGTACAAACTGAATCGCTGAGGGTGTTCCGGCGATACTTTATTTAACAGGTCCTGTAATTTTCTTCATAATTTCCTACAGTGTTTTCTTGAAACAAAGCGTCATTATCATGTAGGTGAAGAAAGGGACTGCCTCGGGCTCCCTGCTAATTTGTTTGGGGATTTGCATCAATAATATAAAATATTAATTAGTCCTGCATCATAAGCCAATTTTCTGGCCCTGTAGAAGTGCTATGTCTAAAACTAGTTTTAACTAATCCCATATTATTTTAATTTATATTGTACTGACACGGCACATTATTAATCATGTTGTGTTTTCTTAAATTACCACAAACTAATTGACACATCATATTGTTCCAGCGTGAGAGAAGCAAATGGCCTCAGTGTCCAGGCGTATGGATGCGACACCGTGGGTTTTATCTATAGAACAAAGCGTTAGCCGTGTTCCTGTTTTTGAGCTCATTTCCTGTACAGATTCATACATGACTCTGATGGGGCAGAATCCAATCAAGATCTCCTTAGAAATCAATTAAAGTTGACCTGTGGAGTTTCTGTCCAGTAGCAGTTTATATGAGGAGGTCCCTATTTTGTTTACACCTTGTGCAACGGGATCCACACTCCTGTCGACTTACTGGCAGCAACATTGTTTTAAAAAAAATTGGCTTTACAAATGTTTTATGAGGCAGAGAATAAATTTGACACATTAGTCAGAACTCAAGGACACACACAGAGCATTAGCATCAGCATAGGTTTTGCTGTTTACACAGGAAATGCAATTTTACAATTCATAGACAGAAATAATTGTGCTTGTGTTTAATATCCTTATTATTTATTGTGAGTCATTCTGTAAACTGCTACTATTTTAATATTGATTAATCACAGTGTTGGAGCCTCGTTAAGACTCTCTAGTACAATCACTGGAAATGTAAAGTCTGATTTTACTCTGAACTTCATTTATTGGGACTAAAGTAAACTGATGATGTTCATCCTCCTCGTCTTTCTTCTCTGCGTCTGATCACTTGTGGTGGAAACTGATTGATTAAAGGAGAGTCTTCAGTGGAAATGAGGCTCGTGCACATGTTGATATAGTGGAACCATGTGAAGGCACGTATTTATAATTCTGATGAAAAGAGTGTGTAAGAATATTTCTGGTTTAATCATGAAGCTACAGAGTTTTATACATCTGTCCTCAGCCCTGCAGTAAATATGTGACCAGTCTAAACTTCACTGGAGTTGAAAGATAAATCCCCGACATTTGATTAGAGGCAAAGGTTGGTCCGACATATTAACAAACCCACACATAATCCAGATGGAGATTTGGGAGACTAGAGGTAGGGTTCTGTAACTTCAGGCACTAAAACCACCAAACCTCCATCTGATTAGTTAATTAATTAAGCCTGTGTGAACAATTTAATTTGTCCAAAACAGACTGCTTCTTTATACCTAAGCTGTACATGTGCGTGTGTGTGTGCCTGCGTGTGTGTAAAGTATCCCTGTTCAGTAAATAATACATACGTGAAAACCATCACAAAGAACATTTTTATGTGTGGACTGGGACTCCCTGGCACTTTCAAGTACACATCCTGAGGCTCCCCTGGCACCTGGGCAGAACCAGAGCAAAAGGCAGAACCATGTTAAAATGGAAGGAGAAGAGAAAAGACAAAACAGAATAAGCAGCAGCAGTAAAAGAAACCCTGCGTTCGCACTTTAAAAGTGTACGGCATGATGTAAGGGGAGATTCTTTTGTGTGTGAGAACAGCTTGCAACTGATGACAGGGGAGCAATGAATCCCCCTGGTAATATTAATGTGGGTTATTAGAACATATAAGACAATTCATTCCCTCACCAGCATCCTTGTCTGGCAGATGATGTTCGGGTCACTGCAGCGTACAGAAATGTAGGCGCCGGCGTCTGGGTCTCCGGCTGAGGAACCCATGAACGACAAAAACAAACAAAAAGAAGAAAGTTTTTCACACACAGCTGACCTTACGGACATAAATAAGAACACACATCGAATGTGATATAATTTATAAACATGCATATGTGCTGTAGATGTGGTGTAAGTCTTCACTTCATCTGTTTCACATTTTCTTGCTTTTCATTTCCGGCTCTATTTCCAGACGCCTCTCTGTTGTTATTAGCCTCTCTTTTGTGATTGAAGTTGTATTATATTGTAAGATTGTATGTGCTGATATTTTAGTAAAAATACAATAAAATGAAAGTAGAATACATTATTCATCCTGATCCACCTCCACTCCTCCCCCCATGTTGTATAAATATGTTATTCTGTGTCAGTGAAAGCAATTTTAAAAATGCAATAATATGCAAATTAATTTTTAAAAGAAATTAAATCATCCAATCTAGACACAGTGCAGGGAGAGTGCAAGGGAGCAATGGCTGATGGGGGATGACTGGGGTAACCGTGACTACCTGTGGGGTCCTGCCAGGGCGGCAGACGGATGGCCTTCTTCAGGAAGCAGAGCTCGGGGTGGTAAAGTCGGAAAGTCTGGTCAACAACGTGGGGTGTTGGCTCCACGTTCACCTGGCAGATGGCCATCGGCTTGTCGTCCTCTGCTTTGAAAGTCAGCTGTGGAGAGAAAATGGGCAGTCTCAGCAGCATGCCACCCCCCCCCCCCGCCTGATGCTACATACCCAGAAAGAGCATTTACATCATCAGGATGCAGAGAAACTCCTCAGTGAAAGACAAACTGATAAATCATTCATAGCTGCGTTAGAAGCTCCTTAAAGGGGAATGACAGTTTATAACAACTTTTATTTTATTTTTTTGCAATGCTTCTTCCATTCATTTAAAATGGAAAACATACAAACAATCAGACATATCAGTTCTTTAAGTGTAGCTGCTGAGATCTGGGAACACGGTGACATCACTGCAACAAGTCTGACAGCGTATCAGTTTATCAAAATTATATTCTTTAATGATCAATATTGTGACAAGCTGTGGCTGTGACACTGTGAGCTGTGAGGAGTGTGAGCAGAGTCAGATTTGGATGTTTTAAAGGAAGTTTCCAGTGTTCCAGCAAAAAAAGCTAAATTTAGAGTAAATTCAGAAAAACTAATTCTGTCTAGCAGAAATATATATTTTCATTTTTTTATTTTTCTTCTATCTTTGGATCCCTTAGCCAGTCCAGATCCAGATCCAGATCCAGATCCAGATCCAGATCTAGACCCCCAGGCACAAACACTGATCTAAACCACTCGAAGGTGAATCTGAGAGCGAGCAGCGACTTGTTTGAAACCTGAAGAGTTGCTCGTGCACCATTGGACTTCATGTTAGTGATGTTGCAATATTCCTGGATCTCAGCAATGAACTTGATCATTACAGTTAATTAATTTTTTTACAGATACAAACAATAATTAAATTAAGACCAATGTTGTAATAATTGGATTTTTTTTTTTTTTAAAGGTAGTGTGAGGAAGGTCATGTAAATGCTGTGTTGTTGTTTGGCACAAACTAAATTAATTAGTTAATCTACACTTTCTGTGTGTGTGTGTGTGTGTGTGTGTGTGTGTGTGTGAGACCTTAAAACAGGACACAACAATACAGACAATGTTCCTGTGTCATTAGACATTAAGAAAACACCCACATTGTAATTCCTGGCTCTCTTTAGTGAAATGCAGAAGTGGAACTTTGTGTTTTCTTCCTGAGGCATTTCAGCTCTAAATAACATATAAAGCTTCTTCTTTTTTTTTTCTTTTTTTAAAAAAAAAAACACTCTTAAAGAAGTTTTATTCAAACATTCACAGATGATGATGATGATGATGATGATGATGATGATAGAAGCTGTACACTGGAATATAAAAACTGGCCTCAGACTGCTGAAACCCCCACAGAGCTGCTGAGTGTGCTTTGAAGTTTACTGCATTGAAACAGCCCAGAGGATCTGTCTTCACACACATGCACTAATTACATACGATAAGTGGTATACACACATACGCCAAAATATGCAAACACACTGGGATTGCCAACCTTCTCACGTACCATCATACTCTACTCCATCATCTCAAACTAGTGCTTGCCGCCTTGATTTGAATGACTTCATGCTCTGCATAACTGAAGTGGAGTTCAGGAATTATAGATTACGTATGGCTGAACAGCAGGATTGCAATGTTAATGAATTATTCACTGACTATTTCAAACCGTATCAAATCAGAGGAACACACAGGTTTTGCGGTGTGACTTGACGATGTGAGTTTGTCTGGGTCACACGCTTCATTCGGATCCAATTCCAAACACATTGTCATGAACTTTGCTGGAGATGTTTCACGTTGAGCTGCTGACTTCACGTTCGAAGCCACCGTCAGGTCAGAATTTCCCTGTGACCAACACTTTAGTCCAAGTCAAGGTTACCTAGAAATTTCACGGACTGATTCACAAGAAATCTGCTGTGAATGTTCAGGTCCCTAATGGACGAGCCCTTATGTTTTACTTGATCCACTGCCTTTCCCAGAATGCCGCGGTCAGGCCAGAATTTCCACTTGTACAAATATCCACTGGGCAGATTACCATGAAATTTATTGAGCACATTCATGCACTTTCCTCTTATGTCAATCAAAACTCAACTTTTCACACAGAACACCTGATCGTCTAAATGACAAGTCGCCATTAAATTCACAGATCTGGGACGACCTCGTGGCTTTTATTCTAGTGCCACCATCAGAACAAACTTCAGAGTTTTAAGCTACATGATCTCTAGAGGACGCAAAGACATGACTGTACATGCCGTCCTCTCGGGGCTTTAAACTTGTAATCTTGTTCATAAAGTGTGATGTTGTCACAGCAAAATAATTGTTGTGCATTGTAGAAAACTGTTTTCCGATCACTGCTGTGCTGAGTGGTAAGGTGCAGACCAACCAGGTGTTCATTTCAATAACGTAAATGACAGGATCTCCAACATCATAAAAACAATGTGAACATATTGTGGTTTATATATATAAATGTCTTTTTCTCCTGTTGAAGGAGTTTGTGCTGGGTCATGACTTTTACCTTATCCAGCACCTTTGGAATGAACAGTGACACTGAACTTTGAGCCTTATCTCTCAACATTAGTGGCTGACTTCAAGCACCATAATGCAGCCGTGGCTTAGTGGGAGCAAATCCCTGCAGCGAGGCACCGAAATCTTAAGGAGAGGCTTCCCAGGGGGAGAGGAGGCTGGTAGAGCAGCTCGTTCAGGCCACATTCTGTATGGCTCTAATGTTCAGGTGTCCACACACTATAAACTCCATCCCACTGCAGAGGGTTACACCATTAAAAATAGACACAGTTTAATTCTGTTCAGAGCTACAATACGAAGTAAAGTTTAACTGCCTGAAAGGATTAAAATATCCAGTCATGAGAAATGAAGAATGCTCTGAAGTGACCTTTCCACATTTTGGTCATTGATTCACACACTCACAGAAGCTGATCCCTGCCAAACAGCAGCTGTCCAAAACGGTTGATGTGTGAGATTTGTGGGCCCATGCTGACCTGCAGGAGTGGCCCATATCTGGCTCTGGTGATGGGTGCTGACTGACAGCGGTGCCAAAGCTGGCATCCTGACAGCTCTGCTGTTGGGGCTTGTCAGCTTTAGCGGGACACAGATTTGATCCAGACCTGACCTCTTTGACCTCTTGACAGGATTTTTGCTCAGAGCAGCAGTGCTGACACTGACACACTAATACACAAAAAATGTAGGCAGACACACGCACGCTTGGCAGACTGGCAAATATTTCATCACCCTGTGCAATGGGAGAGCTTTGGGGTTCTGTACTCTACACAAACAACAGGATTATGGCGAGGTACTGGCGAGCACTGATGGATATCTTGTTTTCAGCAGCATAAAGCCACGTGCCAATAACGTAAGCATCGACTGACGCTTGCAGCTGCAGAGAGTTTATTTTGGTGACAGCTGCAGCTGTATAGGGGCTGCACATTACATCATCTGCAGCTATAGAGCTCATTGTTTAATCAACAGTAAATCAGAACAAGCACGTTCACGTCGTTTCTCTCTCCTGTAAACTTCTGACATATTTATAGACGGTCAAATAAACGCTGAAAGTGGGAAAATAACTTGAGAGTCATGCGGTGCGTACGCCGTTCATGTAAAGTAAAGTAGCCAGACGTGTCAAGCTGTCCTCCAATCAGCAGATAGTTTAACTCTCCAGCCTGACATTTGCCAATTGGAGAAGATAAACAAGGTTCAATAAGATAAAAGTGGTTTGCAGCATATCACTTTGCTTGACAATCTCGTCTGCCTAGTGTAACTTTTGAAATAGTTGACACTTCAAAGTGTTCTTTGTGTCTGAGCTGTGACTGTGTGGGAGAGGAGAGGAGGGAGGAGGCGGCGCTCTGCCACTCCGCAGAGAGTTGTCTGGGATTGTGCTTGTACACTAGATGTTGTTAGACTTAGGGATGTGGCAGGAGGTTAACCCCCGAATCAAAAGCTGCGTGCTGCACACTGAGCTCAGGTTTTATCTTCCTCTGCTCTGCTGAATCTAATAATCAAATTATAAAGGCATATACATTAAGACGCTAAAATTGTTGGACTACATTACAGCTCTTATCACGGCAGGAAAACATACTGTACATCCAGATTGCAGCTCAAATCCATATCTTGCTATAATTCCAGCCCGGAGACAAACAAATCAGGGATTAGGAGGCAGAGGACTTTAGATGGAGAGAGAGATGGTCCAATACACAGAAAACATTGTGCGAAGCGTAAGTAGCACACTCTGTACCTTGATAGTTTTGGCAGCAACAATGTTGGACAGATTCTTCTTGGCCACCTGAGAACCTTTGCCTGCAGGTAAGAAGCTCGGCCCCTGTGAGGATTTGATAAGAAACCGAATGTTTATCAGAACTGAACATCTACCAAAAAACAAAACAAAAACAAAACAACACATATGACTGCAGAGAAAATATTACATCTGTACGTCAGGCCAGGAAACTGCAAATGATCACAAAGAAGCAGAAGAGAATCAAAGGGCATAAAATCACAGTTGTCCACAGGAGATAAGGCCACAGCCTGTGTAAGTGACATTTATATCAAACTGCCCTCCTGGCATCAAATTACCTGTCAAGCCTGAGTTACCATTCCATCTGTATAACTTGCCCTTCGAATAGATCAACTACGGTTAATAATCCTTGAGGTAAAGTGACATTTACATCAATGAAATTTCAACTTTTGTACCCGCTCCATCTCTTCTTCCCACGGGCTTCTCGCACCAAAAACACACCTTCACACCACAGAGCGAATCAATTTGAAAAGATTTTCCCTGAACCGGAATCAATACGTAGACTTGTCGAGTGGTGTGATATTGTGGAGAAGGAGGAGAGAGGGGGAAGATGTGCCGACTCTCTCCAAGAACTCAACCCAACCTTTCTAATCTGACTGCAAAGATACAAAGATACCTGAAGGGCCATGGTGTGGTCGCACAGGAAGCTCTGGTACTTCAAGGGAATGTGGACGCTCTCTTTGGGCCGGAGGTAAACCCTGGGACCCGGAGCACCCTCCTCCAGGTGGAACATATTCTCCTCCAGTGGAGTCGGACTTCTGGTTAGCGCTTTGAAGTAATGCCACTCCTCTGTGCTGGTGATGACACTGGATGGAAAGATTAAAGGCACGGGTGAGATGAAAGCTGGCTCTTATATCTTTAAGGGATCCATCCGGAATCAGAATCGGACTTGTTACACAATCAAGAATAAAAGGTTAAACCTGCGTAGCGGGACACTGAAATGTTCATTAGGTCCTGTGATGAGATGGTGTTGAACAGAACGAACAATGCACTGAAGGTTTTTTTTTTGCTTTTCTTCAAGTCTTTGCAGAACTTTGGTTAAGAAGCACAGAGATGAATGCAGACGTCAGTGGCACAGAAAAAGTTCACGAGGTCATTAAAATCAAATGAGTTTCATCTCACCAACATGGATTTGCTCATTAAATTTAATGGAAACCTGGATATTCAATTATGTAAAAGCTACAGTGTAATAGGAGTCATTTGGTCTTGAGTTTGGAGCTTGAGAAGTGAGCGTGAAAAAAATGGAAATGGTTCATCATCCGGAGAGCAGGGATTTTACTCTGATAGTAGCGTCGCTGGGTCACCCTCTGGTCGACATGAATATCTGCAAGAAAACCCTGTGGATCTGGAGCCTGTAGTCGTTGAAATATTCTGCCGTTGACAATTCACCTGATCAACATCTCTGATCTCAGTTCATTCAGTTTGACAGGATCACAAAGAACTCCAAAGAGAACGAATCAATAGCAGGCCGGGGAGATCTTTGGTGATAACTTCTGCCCGTCAACAAGTCCGCTTTGTGAAAGCACTTTCAGGTTTCAGAACAAATGTTATGTAATGTCATTTATTGCTGTGCAAACGTCAGTGAGATGTAGTGGGTGAATTCTGAAATGCTACAGGTGGTTGTGTGTGAGTTAGATGAAGGAAAAGCTCTAATTAGATTTAAGAATACTTAAGTGACATGAGACGTGACACTGATCTTCTGAACTCACTCTCAGACATTTTTCCACCTGCTTTAGAATAAAATCATGATTACTAGGAGCTGTGCGGTATCATTCACTAGACTGTGGTAAATACTCCCTACATACTGGATCTACGCTCTCAAAGGCATCCAGCAACACATCTAAAACAACGCATTTTCTCTTTAGTGAAGACAAACAAACAAACAACAAACAATACTGAAACCTCCCACTCGTCCAATGGGAGAGTCAGAACAAGCAAAAGTTCACTGCGTGGTCAACATCCAATTTGAGCTAAATTCCAAGGTCGATCAGTCAACAGTCCAAACATAATGCTTTCCTTTTTAATTAGCGTCAGGGGCTTTTCATGAAGGCGTGCAGAGGTCAGTGAAAGCCTCACTACAAACCCCAACGAATGGATTTCCGGGGAGAAAGCAACAGGAACAGATAACACGCTCCGGCGGAGGGAGGTCTCGTCTCTGCTCCATCTGCTTCCTTTGAATGCAAAAAAATTTCACGCACAAATGCATAAAAGGAAGTGCTGCTTTAAACTTCAAAAGGTTCCAACACACGAGGCGTGAGGAGGTGAATTTCTCTCAATAGGGGAGCGAGACTTTTTCTCAGGGCCCCACCTCACTGACATTAGTACGAGATGCAACAGTCAATTCCATTAAATTTATTTGGAGATTCCCACCTGTGCATTTGGAATAAAACACTTTGCCTGTGGCTTATCGCGACAACAAAGACTGTCTGTGTGCGGACATTTCACCCCAGCCTCCATGAGAAACCATCGGCTGACTCATTTTCATGGAATGAAAGTAGAACAACGTAGGAAGTGCAAAGGATAAACAGATTGAGACAAATGGAGCTAAAAGAGAGAAGAGAGGGAACGAAATAAAGATGATAAAAAGGATATCAAGAGAGAGAAGTGAATGGATTCAGAGTGGAGGAACACGGGGGGGAGGGGGACAGATAATGTGAGAGGGAAAAATGATGGGAGAGAAAGCAGCAGAGGAGCTGCACGGTCTCTGGCCTAGCCAGCAGCCATCGCTCACACTGGGCACCGTGAGGCCGAGTGTAAAAGGTAGCCATGCAAAATGGATGGCAACAGGTAGCAAACGTGTCCTCCTCGTGGAGAGGAGCCTCTGGGCTCTGCACCACTGCAGACATCAAAGCCACAGCTCGGCTAAACTCTAAACTCTCCCTTCAAAGCCTGAGGTTGGGGGGGTGGATGGGGTGGGTGGGGGCACACTCTTTTCTGTTGGTTTCTGTACAACAAAGAGCTGACCCAAGGCCTTGTTTATGCTGTCAAGATCTCAGAGTTCCTTGTCAAATATTGGTTGAAATATTGAGGGGGAAGTTACAGCAGAGTGACCTCCGACTGACCGAGGACCGTTCACTCAGTCCAGGACAACTGAGGTTCAGGGGCAGGTTTTGTTGTAAAACACAAGCACAAGTACAAATACCTTCTAGGATTCAGATTCAGTCACTTCTTTCTCAGTAACTGTAATCGTCCTTTTCCCCCCGGAGACATTCCTCTGTCAGTTTGAGCGTTTGGTGCTTTTGTGCACCGGTGTGTCGGCGTACAGGAGACTATTGTTTGTGCTTAAACAAAGAAGTCTCCTCCAAACCTCGGTATCACTACCATACATGTCATAGCTAAATGATAAAGTCTGGCATTAACATGCGTAACTGCAGAAACATAACTGGATCCGTCTTTCAGCTGCAGCTTCTAACAACTACTTCTCATCCTAAAACGGCAGTTTACAGAAAACAAGTAGAATCACCTCCTCCATCACCTCTGCCTCCGCCACTCAGACTAGTCTCAGATTACATCCCTGTTGATCCAGAGACGTATAAAATATTAACCATTTGTGTCTTTATTATGGCTTCAAAGTGCCGCCAAAATCTAATCAGTTCATCCTTTAATGAGAACGGGATGGACGTACAGCCCGAAAGCAACATGCCTCCAGCTCCGACTGTTGATGGCATGGAGACATAAAAACCAAGCAGAGTACAAAGTGGTTCAGAGAGCGGATTGATCACACACTCAGCCCTCCATGACTGAATCAGAGCGAAGAGCAACATTCAAGTTTCCAAAAAATAAAAAACCCACTAAAAAAACAAGTAACAAGTAGTCTGGGCCCTGCTGGGCATCTTGGACCGTCTCTTTCTAACTGGGTTACTCGAGTTTGATCGTTAAAAGCCTCGGTGCTGCAGCAGGGACACATCGGATGCAGAAGCTTCCTTGTCAATTTACACATCTCTGGCTCTTGGTAGAGGTGGCAGACGGTTTGGTGTCAGGCCGCCTCATCGGGAAATAAATAAATAAACTAGCAGGGCACTAAGCCGGCCAGAGGACAGATGCGGGGATTGATGACTCTCAATTAGACCTGGTAGGCCCGGTGGCTGGGCTAATGCCATAATGATTCATCCACAGCGCACTCCAGCCTTTGTTGATCAACGTGATATATGTTAATCCAAAGCTCAGGCATGAGCAGAATCCATAACAAAAGACTTAGTGCGAAGGGATTAACAACAAACACAAACAAACACGGCATGGATACCAGGAGCGGGTGATCCAGGAAACATCCGCCATAATGGCTGCTGTGTGTGGATTAAAGGGGACATTTAGCATCTCACCAGCATTATGTCTGCATCTGTGTCAAGGACAACCTGTTTGTGCTGCTCAAGGAGTCAGACTCTTCTCTGTATGTGTGTGAAATGTTTTGAAATGGTGCTGGCAGAGCTGAAAAGTCAGAGTTTGATAATGCAGCCACACAAAATGTGTTTGAAAATGTGGCTGCGATTTGTGCTGAAAAGGCTAATAATTTATCTTCTTCATTCACAAATAAAAATGCACACACGTCTCAAAACTGTGAACAAAATTAAAAACATGTAAAGCGTAAACGTACGCGTACATAATGTGCCGCGTCAAAGTGGGAAATTCAAAGACTAAATAATGCACCTACTATATGCAAACAAGACATGTCAACACAGTAAATCAAACCAATTTCAAACCCTACAAGAGCTACACATGCAAACACACACATATCAGTACACACCTACACACGCATGCATCATGTCAAAACAGTGAGCGAGCTGTGAATCAGACTCCCACAACCTGAATAAAAAACATCTTCATGAAATCACTTCACGGTTTTGTGTTGGTGGTCTTTTTCCGAGATGCTGTTCGTCTATGTTTCCTGATGCTGTTAAAAAAGGTTTGTTTAAATCACCTGGTGATGTGAAAGTATAGCTGAAATGTTTTTTTTTTCTAGTAAATTGTTAATAAAATAAAATCCATCAGTGTTTCAATGCAACAATATGAAGCCCCCAGTGGAAATAAGTTTCGTGTCACCTCACAGTACGTTTAGCATCACCTTCGATCCTTAGAGAAAGGCTGAGCTGCATCATAATATAGTAGTATGTTTTATGTATTAGCTCACCGCTGGTTGTGACTTCAGCACCAGTTGCACCCTCAGCTGTGGTTGGCTCAGGTTAAAGTCAGTACCAGCAGCTAGATACTGGTCGCTTAGCAACCTTGACAATACCTACCTCTTTTTTTTTTTTTTTTCACAGAAACTTCAGGTTTTAAGTCTCTTGGTTTTAACAGTTGTACCGTTCACTGTTGAACTGAGCTGAAACAAAAGACTGACATTTAACAGTGTGATCCTCAGGCTCTCTGGTCTCTGTTGTTTGCTTTCATTACCAGCGCGATGATGGCCCAGGACACTTGAAGGAGCCTTTCGAAATGGGACGGTCTAGCGGAATCGGGACACAGCCACAGATATATCCGTGTAAACTACATGCTGGGATTATATATGTGTGGTGCACTGACATGGATGTGCCGGCTGAGTGTCATACGGAAGATGCTGCGTTCCTGAACTCACACAGCACAGCTACCATGGCCATATCCATAGCAACATATATGATCATCCACAAATGCAGATGTAGTCAAAGCATTAACCCCGCCCACAGCCACAGCTGTATCCCTCACAGCTGCAGCTCTGCTCACAGACGGTGGCTGTCTGCTGTCGGAGCTCGACCTTTTGAAAGGAGTAATGAGCAATAAATACATAATGTAAAGTGTTGCGTCATCTCTCTCCTTCATGTAGTATTTGCTGAAGTGCCAGTGTATTATAACTCCACCAACACACTGCGAGGGGAACGCAAAGGTCCCTTCAGAAAAAAAAAAAAAAAAAAAATCTTCGCACCGTGACCCGTCAGTTCTGTACAACTGAGCCACGCAGGTGTCACTTAAAGAAACACAAACTGCATCCTTGAACAACAGTGTTTAACCGGCTCATTGAGATTTAATCGTCCGTGGTCTGAAAACCTCGTGTTTATTATTTCTCTCAAGAGAGATTTTGACATTTTGTCACAGCAAGAAAAATACTGGTATAAAAGAATAAAAGGAACGGTGGTTTACTTTAAAAGCTATGAATGTTATAACCTGCTGATAAATGCTAATATGAAGGAATGAATCAGCATCATGAATGAGCAGTGCTGAGTCACTGCAGCGTGAGCACCAGGCGAAGTTTCACAGAACTCCTATGAACTAGATGATTAGTAGTAAATTGATTCAGTACAGAATGAGACACCGCTCACGACTTGTTATACAACGAACCAACAACAGACTAGAAACCATGATGACGAGACTGAGGAGGGCCGTCTTCCACTTCTGTTAAATTCTGTGAAAATCCTCTGCTGTGATTTACACACATAAAAACTGGGTCTGAAGCTCATCTCCTCTTACTTCCTAGATCAGGCCTTAAGCCCCGCCCACCACCTACTGGCTCCTGGTGGACAGGTGAAAGAGCAGAGAGCATCAAGATGGTGAGAGGAGGAAACATCAGAGAGACTCAGTCACATGTTTGAGCCTCAGTCAGACCCAGACTCAGAGGAGGAGTCTGTGGTGACCAGAACCAGAGTAGCAGACGGGTCAGAACTTGTTAGCATCGTTAGCATCTTTTATTTGTTCATGTTGTTTGTTAGCTTGTAACTGGCAGTGGCGGACATAGTGTTAGTAGTTGTGCTAATGCTAACGCTCTCTCTCTGCACTGACAAGGTTTCAGGTGTATTTAGCCCCGCCCAAACCCTGAATCTGTGTTTATGAGTCTGTCATTGGTTCACTGCAGTTCAAGGTGGAAACACTCAGTCACGGTGCTGATGATTATTTAACTCATCATGTGTCTGTATTATATAAAAACTATGTGGACGTTAACGAGGTGAAACACTGGGTTTTTTCAGAGGGTCATTAACGATGGGTCATATCCAGTATCATGTTGCTTTACGGCCCTATGCTGTTAAGTGTTTTGTATTGACAAGGTGTTGTAGGCAACTTTTGATGCCAAGAATGGTGCTGAATAATTCTGAGGAACAGGAGTGGAGAGCTCAACTATCACAGATCCTCTGGACTGGTTGTGTCTGACATTAGGGACAGTTCAGCGTGAGGACGCAGCATCATTTCCTGAAGCAGGATGAAAATAGGTTCTAAGAACTATCTCCAGAGCTTCACACACACACACACACACACACACACACACACACACACACACACACACACACACACACACACACAAACAGTACAGAAACACATGCACAGTTGGTGTGTTAGGCCTGGAACACAATTATAAACTTGTAAAATACAGTTTTAGAGATGAAGCACACGATTAAGTTCCTCTTCGTCAGTGGAGAATATGAGTCTTACCTGAGCTCAGGGTCATCACAGTGGATGGTGACGGTCTGAGGGACATTAAAGGGGTTTTTGAGGACAAACTCCATGTACTCGGCGGAGCCCAGGCTGGCGTAGAGGAGGTGTTGCGTGGTGATGGCCTGGCTAAGCATGTTGGCAATGCTCTCCGCCTTGCTGCGCTCTTCACTGGGCTTGATCTGAAGAAGTTCTCTGGCCAGCTGGGCTTCCTTCTTCTCATCCTAACACCCAGGAACAAAGACAAAGACATGACAAGATGTTCCATTGTGACACCAGGCAACACAACATCATATCGGTTTGTTAAGTGTTGATTGGAAACATCCATCACAGTTTATTTAGTGACTTCCTGCTTCAATTTTGACCGGCTGGACTTGCTGTAGTTTGCACACACACAGTTTTGAATGTTTTACCTGTATTTACTGAACTGTTGACTCATTTAAAAAATGGTTAACACAGTGTTATTGTAAGTGAGCAAAACAGGAGCGGAGCCAGTCATTCGCGGGTTTAAACAAATTTAAGGGGCAGAAAAATGAAACCATCACGTTTTACGGAAGCTCCGCTAGTTGTTGGGCGACCCATAGATGACGATATTTCCCCCGCAGCTAAAAGAGCTGGATTCAGACAGACTGAGGGGAAATGAGACCAAGTTGAATTTTTTATTATAACTTATAATAATATATATATCATAAACTTTATGAAAGATTCTGGGCTTTTGGAGAAAACATCCAGGGGCTGGAGCTCTATGAGCCTATGGATAGAAACAAAGGCCAAAACTAAGAAAATAAACCATAATTTTCTCCATGACATTTAAGAAACTACTCTAAGGCACTTTCCTCATTACCAATCCACCCATAGCTGCATTCTGATCGCATGTTATAGTTGGAACATGATGGAGTAAACTTAATGTTACACACTTCTCATTCATGGTCAAGTGCTGTGAACATGAAATGACCTTTTCCAAACCTTTCAGACAATTATATTATTTCGTCTATCAACCCTGGAGCCCTGAGAACAGGTGTTTGGGAAAGGATTCAATACAACATACAATGTTTTCTCGCATTAGGTTTGTGCAGCACAGCTCCAAAGCAGATGGTGCAACAGAAAAGGCGGGTGTGGGTTTTAAGACGGTCTTACAGCCTCTGACAAACGATCCAACTAAACTTGAATCCATGAACCTGGACTCTTGGACATCTGTTGGACTCATCCTTTTAATATTCAAGAGTACAATAAACTGCATGATGACAGTGATTCTTGCCAGTAAAAATAAATTAGACACCTCAAATTGAGTTTCAAAATCAGGGTGGTAAAGCTAAGTGAGTGGGAATATAAAAAAATTGAGTTTTTTTTACAGGTCTAGCTCACTGAAATTATGCTGGGGATAAACCTGGTCCAAATTAAGTCATGGCTATCAGCCTAGAAAAGTCAAATCCAAATTGAATTGCAAAGCAACTCTAAAAATGTTTTCTCCTGTGCGAGGCAAGACGCAGTTTAACTCCACATAGTATTGGCTGTGAGGGAGGAAATGCAATGTGTAAAGTGTCTGAGACAGACATGCACCGCAGCCAAAATCATATTTAGCATGTGCATCCATGGGTGAAAGTACAAGATGTGCCTTCAGGTAGAAGAACAATTAACACCTTCTCCTACAGTCGGTAAAACACAGAGGGGTGAAGGGCACATCGCCTTGTGAATTGTAACAGCGGCGTGCTGCTGCGAGGAGCTCCACGCCTCCATGACGGCTCTCTCATGACCAGAATAGAAGCTGTTGCTCCTCCTCTGTTGTGTGTTTGAGATTGAAGTGAGGAGGACACAAAGGGAAACACTCTTGTGGTCTCAGCTTTAGAGATAAGAATTTCTTCTTTTTTTTCCTCCGGCTCCCCATAGGCTCAAAGTGCAAAGATTGACCTCACCGTGACCTTAGCTGCTTTAACACCTTCTCTGCCCTCCCGCTGATACACGGCGGCCATGCAGTTGAACTTGCGGCGCCCGCCGTCGGGCTCGTTTAGAGAGCTGTGCACTCCGGGCGCGATGTTGTCAGGTCTGATCCCACGTCTGAACAATGGCACGTGATCCCCATCCATCTCCAGCCGGCGCGCCTGTGCTGTGTTCCTCGCTGTGAAGGGGAGACAGGCTGCCATCATGAATATATTTACTGAACAGAGTGGAATCTAATCTCTTTGCCATTTTGACCATATGTTCTAAAAACCCTCCAAATGTCCAAGGGAGAGAGGCGCTGACTGATTTAAGTATTGTTGGAGCACAAGAACCAACAGCTTGTACATAGACAACAGTCCAGTAAAACAACTGGGCCAAAGCCGCCTCCTCCAAAATGTATCTTTCACCTCCGCTGCTATCCTCCGCAAACAACAAAATACCTAATGAAAACCCCCGATTCATCTACCCGTCACCAAATAATCCAACCTCATTTGGACTGGATCATGCAAATTACCCGTGTTCTTTGAAGGCTTTGACAAGAGAATTTGCCTAATCCTGCACTTTGAACAACAATCACACATTAACAAACTTAAAACTCAGAGCTCCCCAAATCATATTTCTGATATTTGAAAACGGCTTTACTCCTCCTCCACGCAGTCTGCAGCCATGTGATGGAGTGTGTGTTGCAGCATGTGGGAAGATAAACCCGTGCCGGCTGCAAGTGGCCACAAATCTTTAACAGAAATGAGCAGCAGATGAAAAAAGGGGGAGTTGTGCGTCAGTGAATTGAGGATGAGAGAGATGGGGAGATAGAGAGATAAAAAAATTTAAAAAAGAGACATGAGGCTTGAACCAAATTGATCAAATTACAGACAGTATGAATCTTTTACAAAAACTACATTTATGGCCTGGTCTAGAACCTTAATACTTTTTTAGTGCTGCCAAAATGTGTCTGTGGCACTGTATCAAAAAGCCGAGGGATTATTCTTGGATCAGGAAAAGTTGTTGTGCAGCTGCTTATATTTAGACCAGTGGTCCCCAACCCCTGGGCCGTGGACCGGAACTGGGCCGCAGCGTATTTGCTTCCTTTTTTTTTTTATTGGTAAAATATAACAATTGCCTGATAATATATATATTTATTTTGTATTTATCGTTTATGGTCGGACTGCTTCTCTGTCTCTGTCTCTGGACACAGAACCAGGTGAAGTAAAGATACTGAAGATTACTGGAGTTATTGAACTTTACTGCGAGTGCAATAAAAAGTATCAGCAGTAGCATCTGTTTTCTCTGCTGAGTGATGGTGCCTTTTACACAACAACACTGTGCTGCTTAAGCTAATAACGAATCGTTAAGGCCTTGTAATAAAAGCAAACAAACATTTAACACCAACCTTTCAAACAACAGCCAGTCCTACTCATATGGCAATTTTCAATAAATATCACCGGCTAAGAGCTCAGTGTTTTTCTTAATGTCTTATAATTTACTTGTATTTTACTTATTAGCATTGTTTTAAACGTGATGTATGTTTTGACAAAGTGGGAACTGGGTTTTCTTCTCTCTGCAGGAGTTTTCTTTAGCTGCAGTGAGTCGAGCTTTCTGGGCTGAGAACAAGCAACATGGACCAATCAGAAAACAGCCCTGATCTGTAACTACACTATCTGTCACACTGTAATTTAACAGAACAAACCGAATGTGTGAAAAGGAAACAGATGTATAAAAACATTGTGTTTCATTAAATGCATAGTTATGGAGGAAATTGATCTTGAGATAGATTTTTGGACAAACCGGGTATCATCAGATAATCCATCATTCATTTGTAATTCAAAAACAAACATTTTTAAATCTGTTTCAAAACCAAAAAAGTGTCAGAATAAAAAAACAAAAAAAAACAACAACAACAAAACAATCAAAATGGTCAGTTTTTGTTTTTTCCCATCATGTAGTCAATGTATGCATTAACTGTATGTATTCATTCATTACCTTGGTATAGATCGTTTGCTTGCTTAATATTACACTGTTATGTCCTTTTGACTTTTATTTTGACTTTCTGACACTTCACTTCCTCTTTCTGTCTGGAAAGATTTCGTTTTTGGTTTAGAAATAAAAATCAAATCAAACCAAAGTTTTCAATAATGATAAAAAGAATTGGCAGAAACCAAAAACTGACCGTTTTGTTTGGTTTTTCCCTTTTTTGATTCTGACACCACAAACTTTTTTACATTTTGGTTTTGAAACAAATAACAGATTTACGTTTCTTTGTTTTTAAAAAACAAATTATTTACGGATTAAGCGATGATACCCGGCCGATGACCCACCTGCGGGAGGACATTCCTAAATTGAATTTTGTGCCTCCACATAGTGGACTGGATATTCACTTCTCTCTCTGTTTTCCTCTCCCAGTGCAACTCTTAATCCCTGGACATTTCTCCCAAGTGTCCTTATCAGATAGTCACTGGGTCGACTGACAGTCACCTAACCAGATACTGTCCAGCTACACCACTTCCCTCAGAGCCACAGGCAGAAAGGTGTGGGACAGGAGTGTGACTGCTGCGTGCGTGCGTGCGCACACACACACACACACACACACACACACACACACACACACACACACACACACACACACACACACACAGGGTTCGGTGTGTAAGAGAGACAACAGTAGTGGAGGAGGTGGAGGGGTGGGACGGTGAGGCAGGTAAGAAACAAAGCAAACAGTGAACAGACCGTGTTTGCACAGTAACAAGAGCTGTGAATAAATGATTGCAGCCGTTGGGGGAATAACATTTGGAGTGAACTTATGCATGAATTAATTTGTAAACATGTTTTATACAGTATATGTTGACACATGGTGTTCATCAGTGTATTAGTATGTAGTGTGCCATGAACAAATGTTTGTGAAATATAATTACACAGCACTTCTATACTCTCTCCTCAGAGCATAATGTAATTATAGACCTGTCAGACCTGCTTTATATCATCATCAGCAATTATCTGCTTGTTTTCATCCACTCTTTCTTATCTGATACCTTAACTTATCTCTGTGTGTGTGTGTGTGTGTGTGTGTGTGTGTTGTTTCAGTCCTAGTCCACATTTGAGGACAAAGTTAAGAATATATACACCAGTTGACTGGCGACGGCTTGTCTAATTGAGGAAAGAATTGGTTTCCCCGGTGTATGTGTGTGCCTCTGCTTGGACTGCACGCACGCACACACACACACACACACACACACACACACACACACACACACACACGTACACATGCCCACAGGCCCACACACACGCCCACACACACACACACACACACACAGAAAATACAAACAGGACTGTGGCAAGCCACCAGAGATGCCTCTGCAAGCTCAATTAGGCTGAAAATTGAGTGGTTCAGTGATGCAGCCAACAGACAGAATGTGAAATGGATCTGGTTGAGTTGATCAAGTAAGGAGCATGGTCACCGCCCAACTGAAAGATACTAATTACCCCATGGTGAAGAATACACACACACACACACGTGTGCTTGAACATACAGTGCACCGACAGGTAAGTGGAGAAAGGCCTGAAACTGCACAGTTAGTGAAAGTGAAGTCAATTGATACGTTAGAGGATAAACAGGCAGGACCCAGTGGGCCGAGGATTAAAGTGCTTACTGTTGAGTTGGAGGATGTTTCTGGAGGACAGACTTCCTCCTCTGAAGCTGCTGGTGACTTCTCGAGGTGTGATGATGTGAGGATGAGACGACATCGTCACGCCTGCTGCCCTCCTCCTGCTCGGATCTACCGGGCACCCTGTAGAAGAGAAACAGCGTTTTTAGTTTGACGTTTTGCATCTTTGAAGGAGCTTTCATTAAGTTTTTGCTATTGCTACATAGCTAACGTTAGCATTACCAGCTATCTACTTACCAGTCGTGCCAAGAGCCTCATCCGTTGTTGTTTTTACAACACAAGAGGTAATGACACGCCCTCTGAGCAGCTACTTCTTCAGGGCAGACTGGAGGCTAGAGTGGCTCGGTATTGGAAAGCTGGTTAGCATGCTAACTGTAGTAGAAGAAAAACGTAGCTGGAGACAGCTGCTGGTGAGTAAAGGAATAAAGTTTGATGCTGAACTCACGTTTCTTCTAGACTGGTAAGTAAACAGCTGTTCACACTAACGTTGGCTATGTAGCGAGAGCAAAAACAAATATCTCCTTTAAGTCATTCATGAACTTGAACCCACTCACCCACTCATTCACTACCTGTACATCACCTACAGGCCAGGAAGGTAACACCTGCTGCACCTGCAACACTTGCGCCACCTACTAGCAATGAAGGTTATGGCGGAAATTGTTTTATTGTTGTTTCATTTGTGCGTTTTTGGCATTTGCACAACCTCTTAATACGAATAAAAAAATGTTAATAGATCTGATTTTCAGAACAGATCTGAAAATAATTTCAATAACAGCCAGGGTTGTACTAGTAAGTATTTAGCACCAAAAACAAAACTAAATCGCTTTTTCTTTTTCTCTTTTGGCCTCTGCAGCTCATCCACCTATTTTCTTTTTTCTTTTTTTCAGACTAGTACAATTAGCTGAGGATCCCTGTTCCTCTCCAGGGTTACGAGGGTGCAAGTCCAGGTGCTTTGGTATGATGACACTGTATGTTCCTGTTTTTCCAATGAAGAATCTCACCGGACTAAAACTCAAGCTTCCTCGTTTCAAACAGTCAAACAATAATCCAGCAACAAAGCTCCACATCAGCAGTCTGAATGTCTGAGGTGTGCTCATCAGGATCAGGATCATTCATTAGTTGGAAGCACAGTTATCTGTGTAACTGTCGTTTGGATTTCTTCTATTTAAACATGTAATCTGTGCGACTCCGGCTGTGGCTCCAGACTTGTGTGTTTGCCACTTCTCGAAGAAACAAACCAGACCAAGATCTAAAGACAAATCCAGTCCCATGTGATGTGAAACAATACTTTTTCATTGCCCTCGTGGCAAAGTGAACAGGGTCCAGATTAAACCCTGGCTAAGAACACTTGAGGCAGGATCAATACATGGAGACAAGCCTACAGCGGTTAATTAGTGGCCTGAAATTGCCACGGCGGTCTGGACACGGAGAGCTGGCGACGTGTTGAGTGTCATGCTGATGGATGGTTAGCGCTGGCCTCTGTCTGGGTTGACTGAGTGCTGGGTGTCAGAGATGCAGTCACACAATTCAACACAAAGCTGTTAAATATCACCTTCAACCCGAGGTGGTCGTCATCATCATTACAGATCCCACTTTTAAAGAATCATTTTTAACTGTTAACTGTCACAGTATTAGTTCTGTCATTACAAAAGCTTAGTGTCACTGACTGAACGGCACAGTTTGTACAGTTTGTGGTTGAGCTGCACAACCTGCTCCGTTACTACGGTGGCCCTGAGGGCTCAGTGCACTGCACCTGAAGACAACACGTGCAAATAGACGATTTCACGACACATGTGCTGCTAATACTCACAACACAACCAAACAAACAAAGGCGCTGCAAGTAGCATAGAGGACAACCGAAGTGTTTCCACAGGACATTAAAAAGTGATGAACCCAGCTGGGACGCACTTCTTGTTCAATTTTTTATTTAACCTTTATTTATTCTGGTAAATCTTATTTTCAAGAGAGACCTGAATGTACACGAAAAAATAATAAAAACAATTCAATGAACAGATAGAAAAATAATTTACAATACAATTTAAATAACAAACAATAAAATTAAAAACACAAGGACAATTTAAAACATATAAAATGACAAGATTAGAAAACACAGTTTCAGTCTCATCAGTTGAAACCATTGCATTGTGTTCTGGGAAGGTTTAAAATCTTGTTTCTAAAATGAGGAAAAAGTATGAAACTATCCACTTTTAAATTGCTCTGCAGCTTCTTCCATGTGTCCAGGGCCTTACATCCAAACGCAGTCTTCCCAAATTCAGAGTTAACCTTCCCTACATGGAGAGTTTGGTGCGTAGCAACTGCTCTGACCAAGACAGACGTAATATATGATGGTGATTTCCCAATAAGGGCTTTGTAAATGAACAGGTACCAATGCATGCAATGCCCTTGTGACTTCTGAAGTTAAAAGCATTGAACAAGTACACATGGATGTATTATAATTGCATTATTGTGTTTTGTCTGTTTGCATGTTTTTTCCTTCAGTTGCAGTGCGTTGAGCTCTCCGGGCCACCGTACTTTACAACCGGACCTCCCTTCAGTTATTTGTTTTTCAGTGTCTGTCCCTAAATGGCAAAATCATCAGTTTTCCGTCTTTTTAAAGGTAAGTGGATAAGTGAGCACTCCAGGGTGCTCTTGTACTAAGACAGTGAATGATGGTCGATGGGTCAATATTAGATTTCCTTCTAACATTAATTCATTCTGTGTAGAGCCTCTACAATAGCTGTGGGGAAGGGTTGTTTAGACCTCTGCACAATACTTTACACACAAAACGCCTCCTAATGGAAGTGTGACGGATGATTGCTCACAGAGCCACAACCACAACACCAGCGGCCTGCAGCCATGCACCATCTTCACAGGAGCGTTTTCAAATACCACAGGTCAAAAGACTTGTTTTGTGCAATTTACAGTTAAACTCTGGCCACCACATGAAATCTGCAGGATGCAATTTACAACAGTCGACTGAAGAAGCAATTAAAACTAAAGTTTACGGCTCTTAAATTACAGTGCACTTTGACACAATGCTCCCATTACTCCCATCACTTTCCAGCCTTTAGAGCATCACAACGCACCCAGCTGAGGTGCTTAACTGTAGCGTGAGAAGTTTTAGCCTTTTTTCAGAGAGGCTCTGGGAAACCTCATCCAGGACGCTTCCACATGAAATATGGTGAGTGCAGCAATTAAGTGGCTTTACTGACACCTCAGTGAGCCTGTAGGAGTTTTGTAAGGGGAGCCAAAAGTACCCTCCAAATCTTTTAGAGGCAAACTCCTTCATCAACAAACTGATAATGTGCATCAGCTAAATGAGTAATGGGGAGCTGGTGTTGCCATGCAAACAGACACAGACAGCGCAGTTCTGCAGATTAATGGGTGAGGTGTCTGCCGTCCCAATGCATTCCCCTCGTCATCCATCACCCTTCCCTGGCCACACAACTCAGCCCCAATGTATTTGTTGGAGCTATATTTCCCAAATATTACTGTGAAGACATTACTTCTCCTGTCGTATAAACATCTCCAATCAATAACAAAGCCACAGAGATCTCATTCCAGGCGCCTCATTACGGCCCTTTTCAGCCTGCTTTCCTTTGTATGTTGAGGAATGCTTTGATGATGGATAGAATTATACAATAAGTCTGCGAGGACGCGATAAGATGAACATGCCCGGTGCTACGTGCCCACAATAAAACAAATGGTCTGATGATGAACCCTATTATGACCCTCTGATTTAATCATTCAATCATTTTAATTAATCGTCTATCACTGGAACCATCATTAGGCTCATCAGATAATACCTACTTTAGTGCTAATCCAGGTTGACGTGGATGTCCTGCTCTTGGTCACATTATCCGTCCCTGACTGCTGAATCACACAGACGCAGCTGATGAGCCTCACCGCTGAAATGTAAGATAACACTCCAGGTTTGTGTTGCAGAGAGAAGCGTGTCGCCACTCTCTGTTGTCTCTGCAGAGGAGAGTAATTGTGCACAAAGTGCCAGGGGCTGAGCTCTATCAAATTTATTGACTACGTCTGGCTGTTGCATGACAATAACCCCACTCGGCCTTACCCCCACCTGCCTGCCCTCTTTGCTCTGCTGGCAGTTTCTTGAGGTTAAGGCCACAACAAACCACTGATTTACTGGCGCTCAGAACAAATGGGAGCAAGCACCAAGGGGATTTCAAAGTAGTGTGCAATATTCGATTTCTCCTGCCTCCCCGTTCCAGGCCACTGACCTTTCAGAATAAGCAGATTCTCTCTCACCTCAGGGCTAAAAGCGAGGTTGAAAAAGTCTGGCCTCGACGCGCCGATGGCGAGAGCTTTTAATGAGTGAGACATACTATATGCGCCCCCTTAGGGAAGTCACCTAGCTAAACTAATTGTCAGGTAAATTTCACTGATATTTGGTTCCACCTGTGGCAGCTCTGGGCAGGACTCTCTATACTCTCCCACTGCAACAGCCAGTCTCTCCAGGGCTTATCAGGCCGCAGCAGATGAGGAGCACTGTGAGGTCTGGAGAAGGTTCTAATCTGTCTTCTCTACAGTGCTGAAGCAGATACATGCTCTCTGTGTGTGTGTGTGTATGTGTATGTGTGTGTGTGTGTGTACAGAGAAAAAGGGACAGCAATAGAAAGTGAGAGTTGGAGAGAAAGGATATAGACACAACACAGTCAGCAAAACCATTTTTATATAAATAAGCTTTTCTCTTCTGTCACATATGGGCCTTTTTTATTTTTACTGTTGGCAAATATTAACAACCTGTTTCCAAATTGGAAATTAAAAGCACTCATTGTCTTGCTTTTTTGGCAACGTAGCTAATATTACCTTTTTATGAAGCTCAAGTGATATGTGTGTAAGATGGCGTTGGACCATCAGAACCTGTTATATAAACTGCTGTAGTCTGGGCTGAGATACAAGTTTGGGTCCAGTCACGGAAATGTAAGTGATTTAAAGTTATTACGAGCCAAAAATAAGCAGCCAGTTTGTGATGAACCAACAGAGAATCGTCACCCGACTCTCAGCTCTCTCTGCAGTTTCCCCTCAGCTCCACGAAGCTGCCCCACAACCTCTGATCTCATCACCCGTGTTTCCAGTTTTCAAAGACAGAGGTGTGATAGACCCAATGTAGGCTCTCATTATCATGTTCTCTCTAACACCCTCACACTCTATCTCTCTCACTCCCTCGCTCTCTAAATAACTTAATAAAATGACAATATGGAAGACATTTTGTTTCACAGGTGAGGCTTGTCACCAAATCATTAGGGATCACCCTCCAGGCACCATGAACATCTGGATTAAAGTTTACAGCAGTTTGGCTGCTAAATGTCAATAAACAGAAACTTACTCTGTAAATATAAAAGAACTGGACAGAGAGAAAATTATTGTGTCGGCACAGAGACACAAATAAATAAACACATGTAGAACATTTAAGAAATATTCTGGGCTCAGTTTAAACTCCTCTGTCACATGGTTTAACTCGTGCGACGGCCTCAAATCTATTAAAATGACTCGTCTGTTCTTGCTTCTTACATTCTTCAGTTTTTATTTCATCCATCTTTTCCTTTCTATCCATCTGTCATCTATCAATGTTTTATTTGCTTGTCTGTTTCTCTCAGAAAGATGATATACATTAATCACCATTAATAAGCCATCAGTCAGTCCACACTATCAGCCTCTGGAAAAGCTCTCGGCTTTACATCACGATGACACCACAGATTACAAAGATTATTCACTGTTCTCTGTTTTCTATCTTTGGGAGCAACATTAAACATCTCTCTAGTCCCCAACTCCATCTTCATTTTCACCTCGGAGATCATGTGGATTTACCAGATGAAATCAATAAGGCATCATAGCTTTCCTCTGGATTCACCAGTCGATCGGTTTCACACAAGGAGCGGGCGGTCGTCACGGTTTATACACACTCCTCGTCTGCTCCGCTTCCCTGTGTGGGTGCGCTGTTTTCGCCTCCTCGAGACCTCATCAAAACCAAACCCCCTAATGTTTCAGCCACGATTTCACAACTCTCTATTATTCTGATTAAGCCACTTCCTTTTGTCCTTTACGACGCTATTAATAAAAGCTGCTTTATGGAATGATTGAATGGGCCTGACAGCGTATATGATTACCATTTAATTAATTACTTGTCAATCCCACCTTGTGATAATTAAAAAGGATATCGTTTGGCGTTTCACTCTTTTTCATTTGGAAATGACAGTCTGCCACTCACTTTTTCCAATAAAGCCTCATTCTGATTAATTCCCAACGGGCCGAAGTAAAGATTAATCGCATGCATGACAGAAACATAGGACTAAAAAAAACAGAGAGAGTAGCATGTAGTCAGGACTGCATTGGCGCGGTTAGTTAATATGATTATATAACTAATACATTCTTTTTTAGGGTGACTACGTAACACCGTGGCTCACATGGAAAATGCAAAAATACTGGGCATTTCCAAAGCACTAATTCCATCAGTACAAGAATAGAGTCATATCACACTCTCTCCGCTCTGCAGCTGTGAGCTTCACTTTACAAGAGGAATAATTTCAATCACTCCTGCTCTGCTGTTTTTCTCACTGTCAATGAAACTCAACATTTTCCGCATAAGTCAAGTCAAAGGAAAAGCCGAGCAGGGATGGGAGGGATTATGCCCCTGTGAGTCACAGGAAGGCTTTTAACTTAACAGAGATAAAAAAAAATAAATAAATAAAAAAAACTGCAAGATCAAAGTGACTGTAAATATTTAGTGAATGAAAACAGTATTTCTGTTAGGGAAGAGAAACTCAGAGCAGTGGAGTACTGAATGATATATGAGTCTGTACTGAAAGTTATTAGTGCTGTAAAAATATTTTATCACACCATATGCTGAATTTATCAAAACAGCATGTAAACATGGAGGTAGGTTTGAATTTGCATTAACAGGAAGTAAATAAATTCAAACAGGAGTGAATCAGAAAACAGGCTTTTCACTAAGATTACTACTCAGGTGAATTCAGGAGGAACTAGTGATGGGATCACAGCAGCCGTCAACATGTTGATGTTCTGACCCACGAGCTCTCGGGAGTCATTACTACATTATTACATGAGTCCTGAGTACGCATCATTTTGATATCAACTACACACCTGTAAAGTTTTTCTGGAGTCAGGCCTGATACTTTTCACTCTCCTCTTTGCTCAGTTTTGGTCTCCACATAGACACTATTTTCATGTCTGACAGCAGCAGCCACACGCTAAATAAAGGCCTGTTTCAAAGACATTCTGCAGCCGAGCTAGTCAACATGATCGTATAATAACGCATGAGTAATAATAAATCAGTACAAAGGCACAATCAGCGTCATCACCATCGTCTGTTCTGTTGCTCTCTGTGTCGAACAGCCTCCCTTCACCTGTCGAGCTGAAACCCGGGAGCTGCATCTGCTCTGTGTCGACACAGAAACACACCCCGTCTCTCTGCTCGGGTCAGTGTGCGTGTTTGATTAGCGGTGGTAGAAATTTCCGAACAGTGGATCCATGTAATCATTCAATTCAACTTGAAAATCCAAAAAAAAAGAAAGAAAAAAAGTGGGAGTTCCAGGGTTTTCATTTGATATCAGTGATACCCTCCACCTGTCCGCCTCTCATTTCTGCTATCCTGCCTCATCACACAACCTGTCCACGCTCCACTACACCTGCCCGTCCATGAGTCTGTGTGCATGATTGCATGCCTTCCTTGCACGTGTGAGTGATTTGATATCCGCACATGCTTGTGTGTACGTCTCCTGTGCGAGTCCTTCCCATCACATCTCTGTCAAAGTCTTCATACAGAACCACCTGCCCCCCTCCCAACCCCCCCACAGTAAGCATTAATGTGCGAGCGTCACATCCTGAATCCAAAATGAGAGCGCCGATTCATTACGGCTTGATGACAGACGCAGAGAAACGCAGTGGATATCTGGGAGGTGAGAGCAGGAAACAGAAAGACTGAGAGATTCGGTGAAAGGAGGGGAAGAGGTAAATGGATGAAAGGGAGAAAACGGGAAGACGGCGATAGAGAGCGAGGAGAGAAGCGTGACTGTGAGAGAGATGGAAGCGGAAACAAAGAAAAGTCCTTGTGAGTCGTCCCATCCCAAATTGATTGTGACTGTTGGCCGGAGCTTGATGGATATCTGAGCCTTGATTGGAATTTACATGCCAGACACAACCCTCCTCCGTCCGTCCCCAGCACACCCAATAACCCACGGCAATCTCAACCTGCTCCGAGTGATAAGCACAACGAGAAAGTGCTGGCATATTTAGCCCCAACAATGGCACCTCGCAGAGTTTCTGAGGCCCGGAGAATGATGCATTGTTTATGAGAGAGAGTATCATTTCAACAGTTGATTAATGGCGCAGGAGCTATCATCAGCTGCCATCGCGCCGCGGGGGCACACCAGGCCCAAATTGGATGAGTGGAAGGTGAGAGGAAAGGTGCTCGGTTGCTAGACGGAGTGGAACTATCACATGGAGATATTTCTTCGCCCTGGCTCTGTGTTTGCTCTGCGGGCTTGCACGCCTCCACAAAAATGGGAACTTTAAACAGCAGCAGCAGCATCCCCGGGGATTCACTGTCATTTCCCAACTCTACACTTCAATAAAAGCAAACAGACAACATTACTTTGTAATCTGAGGCTCCAAATGGAATATGACCTGAATAGAAAACACTCCTGTAAATATTTCAGCGGGAGAAGGAGATTCTAGTGATACTGAAACAGGATCTTCTGTTGAAAGCTTAAACAAACGTATTTCTTCTTTTCCTGGCTTTCCTTTCCTTACATTTACCTTCATGTTTTGTTCGGTACAGCCCTCATCTCATACACTCACTCTTAAGTCTCTTCTGTGTCCCAGTGGGGGCAGCACTAGATTTAGTTTCTCCATAGCAGAATCAGCGACAACAAACCACCTATCTGCCTGGTCTGGTAAATTCTTACCAAGAGTTACAGCATTGTATAACGGACACAAGTGTTTTGGCAGAACATCATGATGTCGCAGTGAAGTTCACCTTTGATCATTTGGATATAAAATACCGTCACTTCATTTTATCTTTATAGACATTTGAGTAAAATTGTGTCATAACTAGTGTTTCTATTATATCACATTCACAAGAATGTGAGGTCACAGTGACCTTGACCTTTGACCACCAAAATCTAGTCAGTTCATCCTTGAGTCCAAGTGAATGTTTGTGCCAAATTTGAAAAAGCTCCCTGAAGGCGTTAGTGAGATATTGCGTCCATGAGAATTGGACGTATGTATGTCCTGGAGATGTAATAATCCATACGGCATCTTCTGCTCATTCATTGATCCCTGTGAACAATATCAATAACTTTGCTGTATGCACCGACAGACATCTCTGCAGAAGAGCTGAAGAAGAGATGGCCTTGGGATCCTTATATGTGACAAAATATCAACTGACGACGGCTCACGACACCTGAGCTGAGTTTCATCTGCAGGTGAAAACCATGACGATAACTCTCGGCATGTTGATTCCATTACAGTGTTTATTAGACGTGATGTTCTGTGCTGATGTAATATTCGGTAAACAAGACCTTGTCAGAGTCAAACACTTCTCCCTGCACTCACCCATGTTGCCTGTGCGTACGTGCAGCCGGCCCTTCACAATGGTGCGGACCGTCATGGGGCCGGAGGCCGTGTGTCGACCCAGACCTGTGCTCGTCAGCAGGGTGTCCTCCCCCACGTAGTCGGTGGTCAGCACCTCCACCTCATGAAGAGCCTGCACTGCTGATTTACCCTGACGCAACATGTACTGGGGACGCAGAACAGGGTGTGAGGAAAAGACATAAGGTGCATGTAAACTCAAATGTAGTGAGGGGAAAACAACAAAACAAAGACGGAGTAGAAAGAAAATGAAATGACATGTCAGTGGCTGAAGAACTGTTGGGGTTTGTGTTCTTGCTAAATGGATGAGGTCAAGTTCAAAATCAGCTCTGCCTGCTTGTAAATGACTCCCTCGATTCTTTCTCATTAAACGCTTTACAAATTTCACACAGTTGCAAAACGAATCAATTCCACATCAAGGTTGTTTTGAGAGTTTCTGTCAAATTAATAAACAGCAGAAGTGAAAAGCCTAGAATTTAAGAAGCTTTAATCTGTGGTTTGTTATTCTTCAGAGGTTAAAGCGGCAGGAAAAGTTGGTGAGTACTCTTGACGACTCGGGGAGCAGCACTAAAGAGAAATGGGGTTATTCAGAACAGAATCAACACTTTGGTGCAAAGAGTTTAAACTCCTTTGCCCCTTTCCCGTTAGAAAAAACTCTTCTAAAGTTAAAAACAGCCCTCGTGTTTGTATATCTCTTGTAGACATAAAGAGAAACCATTTATCATAAGTTATGAAAAGTCTGTTTTAGTTTTAGTTTAGTAAGTTTTCTTAGGTTTATACAAATAGATGTGTTTGTGTCTGTTGCTCTGTTATCAGCAGCAGTGTTCTCTGCAGCGCCAGGTTCACTCTGATAATGGTGTTAAAACAATCTGCAGCTGCATGAACCCATGACAGATGATGTGTCATGAGTTGACGTTGCATGTGTAAACAGAACGTCTCTTCTTCTTTGTTTTAATTCTTCACTCAGAGTTTGCGCTGTAATAAAACGACCACAGTAACAATCACGACTGTACCGGTGTCACCTCGGGTCGACCTCGGGCTCTTACCTTGAGCTCGATGGCGGTAGAGCCGATGAGGAGCAGCGAGGTGCTGTCCCAGATGTCGATGTGCATGGTGTGAAGCGCCAGGTAGCGAAGGAACCAGCGCTTCTCTCCCGGCCTCAGGAAACTGTCGTCTACTCTGAACTGAACCTGCAGACCTGGAGAGCCTGAGAGAGGGAAGAAAAATAGATACTATACATAAAAGTATAATTAAATATATAAAGCAGTCATGAATTAAATGTTACTGTGGAAATATTAATGGACTGCACTGTATATGACACCATAAAAAACCTGACAAGGACGCTACTAAATTAATTAAAAGGTTCCCTGTTAATGAGTTTTACATCATCTTTATGTTTCCCGCAGGTTTGGAAGTCAGTGCCGGGGAAGTGGGATTTGAAAGGTAAGGGATCCTGTGATTTTAGAAACTAGAGACGGGATATCTGCATTGATTTTAATCAGAATTTTTCTTGTCTGTCTCTCACAATTGGTACGAAACTAAATCCCTTTAATGTGTGACCTATTTGTTTGATAAACTGCATTGATACCAAACACCAAAAAAGCAGAGCCTCAGAAACTGAAGTAGTGTAAATACTGTACGTCTCCACCGTCTTTCCTCTCGTCCATCTGGTTTGAGGAACAGTCATCATATCCGTCACCAGCCCTGTGGACAGATCTAAACTGGTACAACAGCCATCTACTCTGAGTCATTTGGTCTGATGATTGCGCTGCATGGGAGTACAACAACCGGCGAGTATGAGGCCATTTTACAGAATCAGGAGCGCCTCCCCCCCAGGGTTCCCATAATTCAAGATGATAATGGCTCCTAACACTCTGCCAAAAAAACCTCAAGAGTGATTTCATCAACAGCGGGATAAAGTCATGACTTTAATCAACACATCCACAATCACTTCTGGACCTTTAAGAGGAGCAAATGTCTCTCTTCATCACTCCGAAGACACAGTTTTCTTTTTCAGAGAAAATACCACACGCACAGTTCGTTAAGTGAAGTTATTCTGAGGACAACAGGCGGCTGAAAATCTCATTAGACATTTATGTTGTTAGCCATTTATTTTGTCCACTCCTGCAAAGGTTACACGCAGGGACACACACAGCAGCCATTTCATTTTGATGAAATCCCTTAAACTAAAAGCCCAAATTCAATTTAAGGATGTAAAACGAGTGCCCTGTGATTTTCTGATGACGGCTTTCAAACCTGAGTCATCCCCCGACTTAAAGCAGTTCACATGAAACTCACTCCATCTGAGATCCAACTCAGCTGGTGAGTGGGCACACCCAACCTGCAGCAGCGTGTTAACTTTACCATGTGTGTGTGTGTGTTAAAGGTGTAAGTGTGGATCTGCAATTCCCAGAATTCTCTGTATCAAAGCCCCCACGCTGTCTTTACTCCCATCAGCTGAACCTGGCGAGGAGCAGCCGGCTGCAGAGAGGTGGAGTGATGAGGACCTTTGGTGACAACCCCGCTGTGTTAAAGAGACCAGCATGAACTGAAGGAAAACTCTTCTCTTTTTCTTGCAGTACTCCCATGATGCATGTGTGCAGACAGACAGCCTGTTCAGAGGCCACCACTGCTACACGTGGGCGTCTCTTCGGTTTCAAGTCGAAAGGTTTTTGATGGCAAATACCAATATCTAAAGTTCGGGTTTGGGCTCAGCAGGGTTTTATTGACTCTGACTCCAGGATGGAATAGAGCTTTAGAACTAGAATCCTTTTCAATCGCACATTAGATCGATTTAAGTTTATCTCTTAATAGTTTCAAGGGACGGAAAAAGACTGAATTTGCTGTTGATCTAAATGACACGAACTTAAGAAAACCATGAGGTCCATTCTGTGGTGATTCTCGAGTCTAAACAACAGACAGCCTGGAGCCCCGAGCAGTTGCCTGCCTGCCTTGCCTGTTCACAAGCTGCACCTCTGGGTCCAATTAGCAGCTGTTCTGGAGCTTTCAATCATATCACATGGCCTTCATCAGCAGACAGAGGTTACCCACTTTTTCTGAGCCATTTAACCCTCCTATTATCCTTGGGGTCAATTTGACCCCATTCAATGTTTATCATTCAAAAAACAATAGTTGGCTTTTTTTTTTTTGCTTCATATTTCATGACTTTTCCTAATTTGATGGGAACAACTGATTAAGCATAAAATTTTCATGATGATATTTTTCTAATGTGCTGAACACATATTGCACGCATTGGTGGTCTTCTGGGGTCAATTTGACCCCAAGCTGTTTTAGCTGTGTAAAACTTGTCTGTCTGTGTGTGTCACCTAACATCCCCACACCTGCAGGTGCAGAGTTGATACTTTTGAGTTTATACATAACAGGGGGGTGGGGGTGGGGGGTGGGGGGGGCAACTATTCCCACGAGAACTTTGATACTTCTCGTGGTGTGGGCATGCTGGAAAGAACTTGACTTGGGAACTCCTGCCAATGTAGGCTTGCAAGTTGATCACATCCAAGTCTTTCCAACTACACATGCCTCCCCTCTAATATTATCATCTCAAGTACAATATTTTCAATTGATGGTTATATGAAGAGCTCAAATAATGAATTTATGTCTTCAACATGGCTGACTGTGTGTCTGGTGGGACACACTCTTAGCAGCACGTCTACCTTGTTGTTGAAGTGAGTAGAGGGACCATAATTTTCCATTTTTGGTGCTAACGTGACATGGGGGGAGGGGGAAACAATATTCTCATGAGAACTTTCCCGCACCATGGGCATGAAGGTGTGTGAAGTAGAACTGATATTTTTGATATTTTGACAGTGAAAGTGACAAAGAGGAGAATGTGTCTGAGACAGAAGATTGTGTTGAGGAGGACCCTGATTTTGAGGCATTCTCATCTGATGAGAATGACAGTGTTGACCCTCCTGTTGTCTCTCAACCACCAGCAGACACGATCCCTTCAAAAAAGGAAAGATAATATGGCCCCTTTCCCCACTTAGACAGCAGGGTAGACTTAGTGCTACTAATATTATCAAAATGGTTCCAGGCCCCACAGATATGCAATCAGCCATGTTGAAGACATCAAGTCATCATTAGAGCTCTTCATAACACCATCGATTGAAAATATTGTTCTTGGGATGACAAATTTAGAGGGGAAGCGTGTGTATGGGGACAGTTGGAAAGACTTGGATGTAGTTGACTTGGAAGCCTACATTGGCTTGCTCATTTTGGCAGGAGTTTACAAATCAAAAGGTGAAGCAACAGCAAGCCTTTGGAACGCTGAGACTGGAAGGGCAATATTTCCAGCCACCATGTCTCTGAAGACATCCCAAGTTTTGTCCTGTGTCATACACTTTGATGACAAACAAACAAGGCAGGGCCGACCAACATCAATCAATATGGTTCATTCTGTGAGAGTCATGAATGTGCACCCCAAATTAGAAAAGATTTGGATGAAAGATTTTCAAGATACACTGACTCTAAAACTGAAAGTTTGACCTGATGGTGGCGCTACAGGGAAGGTCATATCTTCACCAAAACCAATAGGGTTCATACTCTTGTGGTCATTAATGTTGTCAGTAAATTTGAGAAGATTTGTATGAAAACTTTTCAAGATAAATTAATTCAAATTTAAAAGTTTGGCCTGATGGTGGCGCTAGAGGGCAGGTCAACTCACTGATAGGTTTCATTATCAAGGGGTTATTTATGTATTCAACAAATATACAAAGTGCCTGACACAAAAACTTGGTCAACAATTTTCTGTAAATCATTTTCTGGAGGCAAATATCCCTGGGGTCAAATTGACCCCAAGGGTAAAATGTGTTAGTAATATTTGAGGATAACACGAGGGTTAAGGACTTTTCATCTCGTAAAAAAGTCATCAACTTTATCATGTTGAACAAACTCTAAGCTCAAAGGTCACTTACTAGCTTTTTGGAGCACGTCATGGTCATCATCAGTGAATGGAGCTAGCTCACAGACAGCTGAGGTTGTCTGCTTTCATGAGATGCAGCTGAAAGCTCTAAAAATCTAGTAAGTGGGCCTTTGAGCTTAGATTATTTCATTAATATAGTACTACACTACGAATTACTGTATTGATATAAATATACAGTAATCTATAGAACGAATTTAAAAACACAAAGCCTCATTTATCGGATTTATTATTAATTGATGTATCGACAAGGTAGAAAAGCGCCTGAAGCGGCGTTCAGGCCGCCAGGAGACACTAACACTCTGCAGTGAGCGGCAGGATGAGGTGGGCTGCAGCTGTGTAGCGGACAGTTGAGTAAAATCCACCCACACTGGAATGTTTTTGTTTTTTGATCAGAAATCTGAAATGAATCAGAATAAAAACATACCGACCATGGAAATCTCCATTTTTCTATAACGTGGAGAAGAGTGATGATAGAAGATTCTTACTGAGCGACCACGACAGACTTTCTAACAGCATTCGAGAAAAAGATCAAGAGACAATATTTCTGTGTTGCCTCAAAACTCCTTTTTTTTCTTCTCCCTTTAACCTAACTCACGCAGACTCCTCCACCTCCCTTTCTCCCTCCCCTCTCCCCAACCACCCGCCAACTCTCTCCACTTGGACCATTAATTCTCCCAGCATGCTCTGGGCTTGTGTGCAGTGGACGGGTGGCAAAGAGAGCACAGAGGGAGAGCAGGAGGGAGAGAGAGTGTGCTGTGTGTGTGTCTGTGCTCACAAGCGGGGAAGAGCTGACAGATCAGGCCCAAGGGTTGTACATGGTTGTGTGTGTGTGTGTGCAGCTAGGTCTGCAGACGAGGAGGGGGCACCAAGCACCCCCCCCCCACACACACACACACATACACACACAACCCTGGATGGCCTGCCTCATGTGTACATAGCAGGCCGGGCAGGCAGAAAATCCTGCCGGGCATCAACAACTCTGGACAGCGCTGCGAAGCCTGCAGGCGGAGAAAACAATGAGGATGCAGAGATGATGTGGAGACTGATGCAAACCACAGCATCACTGGAGATGAAAGCTACATTTACCATTGCATCTGCAGGAAACTGGACCTTTTTTTTAAAGAGAAAAAAACAAATACTTGCCACGTAGGGCTTCTCGCTGCAACAACAGGGCTGTGATGCTCTTTGTCAGATTGGATATTATGCTCTGGTTTTCTACAGCAGCACGTAAAAGTAATAATCAACGTTTTTAGATGAATGCATATCCACTTGACCCACATATTTTTGATTGACATGGTTTATCTCATCAAGATGTACAGCATAATGTGTATTTGTAAGGGAGACTGTCCCCACAAGAAAAAAAAAAAGATAAAGAGTAGTTTAGCAAATGCCCAGAAACGACAGGAAGTAGAGCGATGTCGCTGTAGAACCAAAATATCTAGAGAGGAAAGAAGTCTGCGTGTCGGAGCAGACTGCCAGCAGCTGATCGCTCCCCAAACTCAAGCAAGTTATTGGTGTAACCATGAAAAATGATCCCCTCGTCCTCATGAAATCATGATTTTAACCCAAACAACAATCAATTCCTTAACTTAACCTAGTCCTAACTGAATTATAACAGCACTGGATGACACAGGGAAATAATACTGTCAAAGAAGACGTACATGTGTTGTTCTGGGTTTGTTTTCACAAAGACAGACTCTGACTGTGGCTTAGATATAACAAATAGATTAATTCGTTGCATAAAGCAGTTTAGCTGTTGACTTTAGCCAAACTGTGGTTCAATGAATTCTGGGTAAATTAAGACTTTTTTTTTCAATCCACATCCAACCGCTCAGCTCCGTTTACCTCAACAGAAGAATAGAATTAAACAGTTACAAGGACATTTCACATTTCACCCTCTAAAAACTCTTCTTCTCTTTTCTCTCACCATGACAATGTTAGCAAACCACAAATTATGAGCAATGTTTTCCTGTTTTTTTTTGCTGTTGTTGGGTGCTTGTCAGTGCAGGTGTCATTGATTGTTACCATGGTAACATTGGTCTTAGGCCTGAGTTAGCCTGGGGGTAAGGTGTCTAATGTTTTTGGCTTAAAATTAGTCCGTCTTTATTTTTCTGGAGTTCTTGTTTTATGTTTAAAAGCTATACACGTGTCACATGTATATTCAGTGTGTAAAAACCAGTGAAGTAGCATTTAAACGAATAAGTCTTGCAGATTTGCAGCCACTGGTGTTTTTAATTTTTTTTAAATATTGGACAGACAAGTCCTTGATCTCTCTGGTGGATCAAAGAGCTGGTGAAGGACGTTTCACTGATTCGGTATCAGCTCCAGTTACAGGTTGACAAAGCACCTGGAGGATGACAGGTTATTTAAAAAGTTGCATCCTTGTGAGTTAAATAACTTTAGTTGCTTTAATTTGAGACCACTTAAAAAGTGCAGAGCTGAGAGAAGGAGAAAAAACATCACAGAGAACCAGAGTTCAAACCCAACACACAAACACCACATGTATGTTTGGTGCATACATTGATAGCAAGCTTTAGCTAAAGCACTTTAATTGGTACTTTTTTTTGTAGCACAAATTGGCTTTTGCATTTTATCTTGAATTTACCTTAAAAGATGCAACACAGCCAACTGTTAAGTCACAGACATGTCAATCAAGCACAGTCTGTACACGCCCACACAGTCCTGAGAAGAGTTCTCATCAGGAGGCGAATGTAAACAGCTGTGTGGGAGGACCCTGGCTGTTTACTGGATTATTTCCATCTCTCGCAAATAATTTCCAAGAGTAACACAGTGCACATATTGATCTGTTGTTACCATTAGCTACTCAGAACTTCTAATTTGTCCCTCTGCTGGGTTTAAAATACATTTCTCTCTTGTTGTGGCTTCAAAATACGTTTTATTACAAACTAACAACAAAGTAAACTGCAAATTCCTTTGCTCACTGGTGAATTCTTCTAATTGTTATTACCTGCAGTTTTTACATTTGAATTGCTTTCTCATAATTGTAAAAATGTTGCACCAGCTGCCGAAGCCAAATCAATCTTTAAGGGTTTAAGGACTGAGGAAGCTGACTGTGCTATGGTCTGGATCAGAAGACAACTGAGAGAAACCTTCTGTCTTTGGTGGGAAAAAATGATAGATATTGGAAAAGCACATATTATTCTGTATTTGGAAAATTTGCACGTTTGGGACCCTGACTTGAAAGTTTTAGAATTGCAGCTCAACTCAACTCAACTCATCCAGGTCAGAGCACAAAGGAAATTTTGGATTTTGCTGTAATATTTTCATATTTAATATCACTTCCTGTTTAGAGAGATGATTTCCTGCCAGTGGAACTGGCCGATCAGCAGAAATTAATCTAAAGATAGATCAGGTCTTGCGTCTTTTCCTCATTTGCACCCACATGTGACATGTGACATAAAATCTGATTGAGTGTAGCTGTAAAAACCGAGTCGATAGCTCGACTCAAACACATTTTTCTGGCTCCTAACGAGAGCATGAAGAGACATGAAAGGGTTGTCCACCCACAGCCTAAAATGGGTTTAGGAATTCAATGGGCTTCTGGGGAACTTCCACCCAGCAGGACAGAGATTCACAACGCTGAATAACTGCAGCAGCTTTGAAGCTCAAAGTCAGATTACATATTCTCTCTCAACCTCTGTCTCTCTCTCGCTCTCTCTCTCTCTCTCTCACTCACACACACACACACACACACACATTCATACTGAATGATGAGAGAGCAGTCAGTGGATCGTTGATCTTGTTCAATACTTGAATCGTTCATATCTTGGGATCAGCCAGTGCAGTGCAGCCACTGCTTAATGTTTTACATTAACATAATTTGCTAAATTGGAAAAGGGAAATGAAATGTTCTGCCTTAGTCACTGTCTGTAAAATATAGTAGACGTATCACTGTATTAACTGCAATGGTAATTTAATAAAAAAACATAGTTTTGAATTGGATTTAAAATGCTTGATATGATTCAAGTCCAAGTCCTAAAATACACACCAGCACAGGGTCATTCTCACAAGCTAAATGGTTCAAATATCAGAGCCAACGTATATCATTTAAATTACAGACACAATATGAACCAAAGTTTCACTGGGAGATTTCAAATATTAAAACTGATGTGACCTGAATGCCTACATTGCTTAACAAGAAGACTCTTTATATTTTTTTCTTTCACCAAAGAGTCTATAAAATGAACAGTTGCTGGACTAATGAAACAGTCGCCATCTTAAATTGTTCACATGGCGGTCACATGATGTACGTGCAAACCTACTGTATCGATCCATCAATATCTACTTTTTTTTTTTTTTTAAATCTAGGGTCATCATCATTTTGGTTTCTCACCAAATACCTGCACTTACCCATCAGCTTCAGCTGTACTTAGTGTTTAGTGCTGATTGGGATATTTAGTATGTTAAAAGATGCTGAATCCAGATCCAGATTTTAATACATACAGACTGAATTAACCAAATACAGTCGCCATCTTAAATTGGTCATAGGCTCCGGTCACATGACAGTCACATGATGTACATTCAAACCCATTAAACAGTGCTGTGAAAAAGTATTTGCCCCCTTACAGATTTCTTTTGTTTTTGCTTTTTTTGTCACACTTACATGTTTCAGATCATCAAAGAAATTTTAATATCAGACAAAGATAACCCGAGAAATTACAAAAAGCAGTTTTTAAATGATGATTTCATTTATTAAGGGAAAAAAGTTATCCAAACCCACCTGGCCCTATGTGAAAAAGTAATTGCCCCCTAAACCTAATAACTGGTTATGCCACCCTTGGCGGAAACAACTGCAATCAAGCGTTTGCGATAACTGGCAATGAGTCTTTCACATCACTATGGAGGAATTTTGGCCCACTCTTCTTTGCAGATTTGTTTTAATTCAGCCACATTGGAGGTTTTTTGAGCATGAACTGCCTGTGTAAGGTCATGCCACAGCATCTCAATCGGGCCACTCCAAAACCTTCATTTTGTTTTTATTGTTTTTTATGTTTTTCTTTTTGAGCCATTCAGAGGTGGACTTGCTGGTGTGCTTCGGATCATTGTCCTGCTGCATAACCCAAGTGCGCTTGAGGTACGAACTGATGGCCGGACATTCTCCTTCGGGATTTTCTGGTAGATTTTCTGGTAGAGAGCAGAATTCATGGTTCCATCAATTACGACAAGTCGTCCAGGTCCTGAAGCAGCAAAGCAGCACCAGACCATCACACTACCACCACCATGTTTGACTGTCGGTATGATGTTCTTTTTCTGAAATGCTGTGTTAGTT